>NW_007231649.1:0-57911 GCF_000164805.1 Carlito syrichta | reverse complement strand
GAACTAGAGTCTATAATACTGAGTGACCTCTCACAGAAACAAAGATCAGAGTATCACATGGTCTTACTAATATAATGGACCTTGAACATCCAATGTAATCCTATAAGAAAATGACTGATAGTAGTGGGAAACTATGGGGGTGGAGGGAGATGGGATTAAAGGTAGCAAATATCTGTCTGGGGATGGGGAAACACCTCTCATCAACAGGGTGCCTGAATGAAACGTATTTGTATACCTAACCTCTAACTAAACCCCCACAATATTATAATTTAAAAAATTGATATAAAAAAAGAAAGAAAAAAGAAAATGGAAAAAAGAGAGGAAGAGGGATAGAAGGAAAGGGAGGAAGAGGAAGAATGGAAGAAAGAATGGAACAAAGGAAGGGCTTCATTGCCAGTAAGAACTTCTATGCCCACCCCTCATTGCCTGTAAGAAATGAGAAAGTGCTTTTCTTTTCTACCATGTTAACTTTCAGACTTTTCTCAAAGAAGGAATCGAATTGACTGGTGGCTGAAAACAATCTCTTCAACTTCTTTACGTACTTAGGAACTGATGGGCAGGATGTCATAAAAACCTTAGTCCCTGCTGATCCAGACTTATGCAAATCACTGTGAAGCTAGTTTAGAAGCCATTCTATTTAATATCATTTTCACCACCTGTAACTTCTCAGTTATTCTCCTTTATGTAAGCAACTCTTGACCCCCTTTTGGGATGACTGTTCTATCCAAAGATCCTATCTAGATTGTACTCCAAAATCTCATGAAACCTATTTTTTTATCCTATTATGATTTTTGTACATTTCCTTCCTACTGATAGCTTAGAAACTAAGACTCCAAAACATTCCAGATGCTATCTACATTCAATAACATTAATTATAAATATTCTTGAGCTCATGTACTTAACACTGTGATGACTTCAAAATAGTATTATTTCACTTACAATATATTATTGCCTTGATTTTCTAAACTAGGATAAGTAATTTATTAGAGCTAAGATCAAAATTCAGTTTTGTCTGACACTTTACTGCCTCTTTAGTATGATGCATATCCATTGATCTGTTCGCATTGATTTGGCTGATGTGACTGGCTAGGCAGTTGATTTCTTCTCTCACCCACTCATGTGGGTTCCTGGAAGCTATGCACTCAACTTGAAGAGATTGAGAAAAGTCATTATTTCATCAAGGGTTATTGAGATACTGAATTGCTGTAAAGCACACCACAGTATGCTCTAGCTCTACAAAGCAAAATTTAAAAAAAGAGCATCCTCCCTTCTGCTGATAATATTGTTTTATTATCACACTGTAGAAATAGTCTAAATATCAACTTTATCTGAGGGTCTTATGTCAGCATTTATTGAGTCTCCTTTAAGCGAAGTTCTAGTCTTTAAACTTTTAAGAAAGTCATATGCATAGATTAATGCTCCAGTGATTACAGAAGTGCTTTATTGGGTCAGATTTTTTTCTCTTTTCTTTCAAAATCACATTTAGACCTGCCCATTTAATCTGTTCTTAAGAGATAATAGTATATTTTTGAAAAAGTCATGTGAAAAATATGTACATATCTTTTGAGAAATTGCTCTACTTTCACTTAACCTATTGATAACCTACTGTATTCAAGTCCTGTATTAAAAAACAAAATAAAAGTCATACACCATGAAAAAAAAGAAAAAAAAAGAAAAGGAGACTGAACCCTGGGCCTCAAGAGTAGCTGTGGGGGAACTGGGTTGGGTATGAGGAGGGTTTATGTATGAGGATGTGTCACGGTGCTTTACATTCGGCGGTGGCACCCGATTGACCGTCCTTGGTGAGTCTTTCCTTTCTATCTTCATTGGGGATTGAGGGTGAAACTTGAGGAAAATGGTTTTCTACTTTCTTTTCTTTCTAGGGCAAGGGTCTGAATCTCTCTGGGGTCTGAAACCCTAACCCCTCCAGTCTGCTCACTGGCAACTATTAGGAGTTTGGTTTCCAGGGTGACATCCAGATTCACAAAATGGAATACATTCTGTTATTCATGGAGTGGGGATGGGGACTGTTAGAACTCACTGCTAAGTATACACACTCAGGGTCAGGGGCCTGGGCATTTTTATGCAGCTGCAGATGGAGACTGAGGGATGGCCAAGGGAGGGGTTTTTGTGTGAGCCTGGTCACAGTGTTGCGTTTTTGGCAGAGGGACCAGGCTGACCATTCTAGGTGAGTGTCTTTTTTCTCCTCCTTTCCTGCTCTCTACAGCATTTGGGTCAGTCTTCTAATATTTGCTGTTTTCTCTCTATCTTGTGTCATCCTGTGCTCAAGCATTCTCCCTGACCTCAAACCCTGGGAAAAGAATCTCTCTTCACCCTGTTCAGACACACACTTGCCTCAGCTGGCCACTCTGTACCTTTGAATCTCAAGGCCAAGAGTGGACAGGGTGCACTGCTGATACTACTCCTCTGTCTGCATGTCTCTTTGTTTGTTGCTATGTATGTATGTATGTCTGACTGAAAGGGGTCATTGGGTCTCCAGGATTTGCTCTGTCTAGCCCTCCCCATCTGGGCCCTGTCTGCCTAGTTGGCATTATGAAGGGAAACTGATGCCCCATCTTATGGGATGAGGAAGCAAGAGAATTGAAGGAGTGACCACTTGGGAAACTTTATTGGACCCTGAACCATCAGCGCCACAGCAGGGGAGCCACTGGTCAGAGACTCATGGCCAAGTTCCCAGGGCTGAGAGATTTTAGGTTCAGGAAAGAATCAAGGATGGAGGTGAAAGGATCTCCTGATGTTTCCATGGGCTGCCAAAGAGAAATTCCTGAGCTGACCTTGTACTCAGGAAACCCAGTCAGCGGGGAGGATGGAGAAGAATACTCTGAACACAAGGGAGCCAGTAGAGAAGTCATGTAAGGATGAGGATTTCAGGAAGGTGGGTTACACCCTTCTTCTGCAGGACATACCCAAGAAGCAGGATTCCCTGAGTTTACTGACCCCAAGGCATGATCCCAATATCAAAGGCATAAAAGCCACTGATCAGTCCATAGACAGAGAGACTCGTAACATGATTCCAACAACTAAAGACCAGGACAGGCAGAAAGACTCACCCAGGTGATCAAAGGCCCTACTGCTGAGGTTCCAGGGTAAAAAGAATTGCGTAAAAAGAGAGCCCTTACCATAGACCCAGAGCATGCACAGTAGACATGTTGGGTAAGAAAAGCCCCCATAGTGAATCTAACAGGAGACTCAGAGAGCTCAGGGGACAGACACACACCTCAAGATAAACTAGGTCAGGATGTCAGGAGGAGACAGGAGGAGGTAACTAAGGGCCCGCATTCTGAGCAGGAGGCCAAAGAGCAGAGAATCTCAAAACAGGTCATGGGCAGACAGGCTCTGGGGTTCTTAGAACTGACAGAAAGTGGTTTTAGGAACACCTGATTCATTGTCCAAGAGATATTTCGAAACATATGAAGGGTCTTGAACTAGCAGAGAGGGCCAGACCCCTCCTCACACACAGAGGGCAAAGCTCCCCATGTGGAAACCAAGACAATGCGCTCCTATTCTTCCCTGACCCCCACAGGTCAACCCAAGGCCTCCCCCTCAGTCACTCTGTTCCCACCATCCTCTGAGGAGCTCCAAACCAACAAAGCCACACTGGTGTGTCTCATCAGCGATTTCTACCCGGGTGAAGTGGCAGTGGCCTGGAAGGCAGATGGCTCAACCATCACTCAGGGTGTGGAGACCACCAAGCCCTCCAAACAGAGCAACAAAAAGTATGCGGCCAGCAGTTACCTGAGCTTATCACTTGAATGGTTGAGAACTTACAAGATGTACAGCTGCGAAGTCACGCATGAAGGAAGCATCGTGGAGAAGACAGTGGTCCCTGCACAGTGTTCTTAGGGTCTGGCCCTCCCCCAACCCATGGAAACCTAGGCCTTCTGAGCCAGGAGAAGGTTCTTCCTCCATGCCAGGTTGTCAGCCTTTCTCCCTGCATTCAATAACCCTCAATAAATATCCTCTTTGCCAATCAGAAATTCTAGTCTTTTCTCATTTTTGTTTATATACTTTCCATTCTACATTTAACAATACTCAAAGGAGAACAGAATCCTTTGATATGGGGACAAAGCAGCCCTGAAAAGCACTCTGATGTTTCTCTGAGGGATACTTTTACTGTCATTCAACAACCACTGAATGTAACAGAAAAAAGGAAAGGCCATCAGAAGTACCAGACCTGCCCATTCTTTCCCACCTCTCCTCTGTACTTCCTGCAGCACCTTGTATAAGTCCCCCTCTGGGTACTAGGGGACAAACACTCCTTCCATCCTCCTGGCCCCAGGGAGAATGGCTGCGCTCCCTTCCCTGTTATCTTGGGCCCTCACTGTGGGCATCATCTTTCATTCAAGATGTCCTTCCATCTCCTCTTTCAAGGCTATACACTTCCATACTTGCAAATCTCCCCCAAACAAAACCTTGAGTACTGCCCTCGACATAGGTGTATACCCTGCTTCTGTCTCCCCATGGTTTCTGCCTTTTTCCCCCACAAGTCCTCTCTCTATCCCTCACTGACAGGAACTCACACCTGCACCCTGGTCGCTCACACTACAAAACCCCATGGGATCCTACTGTTTTACATGCCACTGAGTGACCCAGCTGTATTCAAGGACACTCGAGGATGGCAGTCAGCTCTACTCTCCACTGACTCCACCACAAGGACATAATGTCCCAGTGACTGATGAGTTCAAAGTCAGTTGGCAGGTTCTGGAAGTCTCCCATGAGCTGAGGTGTCAGTAGACTCCTCCTCTTAAGAATACAGTGGGAGATCTGATTGATAACATGCACACAACATATACACACAGTTCACCAGCACATACACCCACGTTGGGCATCTCGCTGGGAAGATCATGAAGAGTCCAGAGGAAGCAAGTCAGTGAGACCCAGGTTGGGACATAAGCAAAGAGAAGCCACGTTTCTGCAGTCTTTGAGCTTTGGGTCTGAGGTTGGCCCTGACTTGTGGAAGGGGCAGGATTACCTGCCTGGGCCAAGAGTGAAACAGGAGACAAGAAGAGCATGGAGAAAGGGATTCTGGAAAAGGAACAGCAGGCAGATATCAGAGTCAGTGGAGGAAACTGCTGTGTGGGACACTGCTGAGTAGAGCAGGGTGGCAGGTGTGTATCACAGGTGTCAGCTCTTCAGGTGTCAAACCCAGACAAGGATGGACACCCAGGCCTTGTGTGTTCAAGCTCTGCTCTGAAAATGCCCATCAAGAGTTACCCTAGGCTGTGGTGTACTCTGTCTCAGTGACACTTTTGAGCACAGGAGGCTGTGGAGTACCTATGGACAAGGGCACTTGTGTGTAATGGAAGCAGTTGGCCGGGCCAGCAGAGACTGCCACACACACATTTTCTGTCAGGAGGTGAGTATTCCCACCTTCCTGTAGCAAGGTTCTTGACCTGGACTGTACCCAATTCAAGACTGCAGTCAGGAGGCCCAGGAGAATACCAAGCATCTAATCTCCTGCCTCTCCCCAACTGTACAGTTCAGTCCCAAGGCCGGCCCCTTTTTCACTCTGTTCACCCCATCATCTGAGGAGATTAAAAACAAACAAGACCACACTGGTGTTTCTCATGAGCAATTTCTACCGGGCACTGTGTCTGTGACCTGTAAGGTAGACAGCACCCTCGTCACTCAGAGCATGGAGACCACCCAGCCCTCCAACAGAGCAACAACAAGTATGCAGCCAGCAGCTACTTGATCATGACATCTGATCTGAAAAAATCTAGCAGCAGCCAGAGCAGCCAGGTCACACACAATGAGAGCACTGTAGAGAAGAAAGTTGCGCCTGCACGGTGTTCTTTGGCACTAGCCCTCCCCCACCCATGGAATCTTAGAGCTTGGCAGCCCCAGGGAAGTGCCTCCCCCTATGCCAAGTCATCAACCCTTCTCCTTGCACCCAATAAACCCTCAATAAGTATCCTCATTGTCAATCAGAAATTCCAGTCTTTGCTCATTTTTGCTTATACACTTTCCATTCTACATTTAACCATCCTCAAAAGTGACAGGAACCCTTTGATCTAGTGACAAAGCAGCCAGGAAAAAAGCCCTGATGTTTCTCTGCAGAATCCTTTCTCTCGTCCTACCCTCACTGAATGTGCCAGAGAATGATTCTTGGGAAAGACCCTCAGAAGGACCCAGGCCTGCCCATTCTTTCCCACTTCACCTTGTGCTTCCTGATTCACTGTGCACAAGTCCTCCTCTGGCTACAGGGTGACAAACACTCCTTCCATCTCCGTGGCCCCAGAATAAGGTCTGAGCTTTCTTCTCAATTATCCTGAGTCCTCACAGTAGACATTATTCTTCTTTCAAGGTGTCCTTCCATCTCCTGCTCCAAGGGTATATACACTTTTATACTTGTAAATCTCTCCCCATCAAAATCTAGAGTTCTGCCCTCTCAATAGAGATCTACTCTGTTCCTGTCTCCCCATGACTCCTAACCTCAGCCCCCATAGGCCCTCCTTTTAGTTCTCAGTGACCAAAACTCAAATCTGGACCCTGATCACTTACTGCAAAAAAACCCCTTGGAGTCTATTGTTATACACATCACTGTGTAAACTAGCTATGTTCAAGGACACTGGGGGAAGGCACTCAGCTCTGCTGTCCACTGATTTCATGACAAGGACGTGATGTCCCAGTGACCACAAATTGTCAACAGACTGATGAGTTCAAAGTCAGTGACAAGTTCCGGAGTTCAGTGGGTCTCAGCTGACTCCTCCTCTTAAGAATTCAGTGGGGGATCTGATCTTTAACTCACATACACACACAAATCGCCTGTGGACATGTTCATGTTAGTTGGCAATCTCTCTGGAAGGATCAGGAAAGGCTTAGGTGGAAGACACTGCAGTGAGACTCAGGTTGGAACACGAGCCAAGATAAGGAAAGGATCTGAAGTCCCTGAGCTCTGGTCTGTGGGGCTGGTCCAGACATTGAGGTGGGGCAGGATCATTTGTCCTGGCCAAGAGTGAGAGAGGAGACAGGAGAAACCTGAGGGAAGAATTCTGGAAAACAAGCAACAGGCAGATTTCAGAAGTTAGTGAAGACACCTCCTGTGGAGAACACTGTTGTGAAGTCAGGTTGGCAGGAGTGTGTCACAGGTGTGAGCTCTGCAGTAGTTAAGCCCAAATCAGGAGGGACACCAGGGGCTTGAGTGTTCAAGCACTGCTCTGAACATGCTCATCCAGTGTGGGGTGCCATGTGTGTCCCTGGGCTATTGTGTACTCAGTTCTGGTGACACTTATGAACACAGGAGGCTGTGTAGCACCCATGAACATATTGTCTGTTTTTATCAGAAGGAGCTTGAGGACACAGAAGAGACCTCTCCACTCATAGAGTTCCTACAAGAAACTGTAGTGGCAATATGTTCTGCAGCTTTGTGGGCTCTGGAGGGGAACATGAGGGGTGATCATACACTGTGTATTCAGGACAGTGGAGCTTAGGGTGGGGACGCTCCAAGTCAGACCTTGCAGTGGGATCTGTATCCCTGGCAGCAATGTAACTCTCCCCACACCCCACCATTACTTTTCCAAGCCCTTCCCGTCGTGACCTCCAGTGGAGGATATGGGGGCATCCAGTATTCTCCCCACAGTTCCCAGTTCCTCAAATAGGTCCCAACTTCATCATCCCCGTATTGTAACTTCTCTTACCCCTTTCTTGGTGGCACTTGGTCACCAGGTGACGTAGGCCATACAGGCCCTTCCCATGAATGCAGTGAGTTTGGCATTGGATTATACATACCCCTCAACCGTTCTCATGATGGGGTTAAATGGATCTCTAAGCCCTGGAGAAAAAGATGTGTTGGAGTGTGAGGCAACCCATTAAAGCACCCCTGATTCCACCCATCCATGTGAATAGGAGCATGAACTCTGACTTCACGAGCAGTCGGGGGGGTCGGAGACTGGGGGGGTGACAAGTGGGTTTGTGTATGGGACTTAGTCATGGTTTACCATCCTTGGTGCGTCTTCCCTTTCTGTCTTCATTAGGGATTCAGGGTGAAATTTTGGGGAAATGGTTTACTCCTTTCTTTTCTGTCTAAGACAAGGACCTTATTCTCTCTCAGGTCTGCAACACTAAGCCTTGCAGCCTGATTACAGTCTCTCTCTCTCTCTCTCTCTCTCTCTCTCTCTCTCTCTCTCTCTCTCTCTCTCTCTCTCTTTCTCTGACACTCTCCTTTGGAATCTTGGGATATCTATGCCCTCCCTCAAAGTCTATGGGCCTCCAAGGGCAAGTAGAACAGGGAGCTTGGGTTGGGGCACAAGGACCATGATTTTGGGAAGGATGCTGGGGACAGCTCAATCTGCCTGGATTCTTTCTTCTGTGGGTTCCAGCCATGGGGAGGTTTTACATAGTGTGAGGAGAGGCCTTTGACTGGAGACATGGAGAGATGGAGGAAGGAATGGGAGAGTGACAGAGATGGAGGAAGAATGTTCTGTGAGAAGGTGACCCCAGGGTGCTGGGTTCCCCCTCCCCAAGGACATCCAGGTTATTTGACAGTGTGGCTCTCAGGACTCCAAGGAACAAAGGTTGGAATATCTACATTGCAATGAAGAGGAGGGACCCCAAAGCAAATGCTGAAGGGAGGGACTCCTGATATGCAAAGAGACAGGGACCTCTCCAGGTAGAAAGATGTCCTAGGACAGCTAAATCCCACAATTAATTCTGATAGGGAGGCAGGCTGACCATCCTAAGTGAGTATCATCTTTCTCCTCCTTCCCTGCTTTCTCCAGGGTTTGGGTCAATTTTCTACTATTTGTTGTTTTTTCTCTATCTTGTGTCAGCCTCTGCTCAAGCATTCTCCCTGACCCCAAACCCTAGGGCAAGAATATCTCCCCACCATGTTCAGACATCTACTTGCCTCATATGGTCACTACAACCCTTCATCTTTGACCCTAGTGGCTGGGAGTGGACAGGGTAAACTACTGAGACTTCTTCTCTATCTGTCTGTCTCTTTGTATGTATGAATGTATGTATGTCTGGCTGACAGGGGTCATTGGATCTCCAGGATTTGCTCTGTGTGGTCTTCTCCATCTGGTTTCTATCTGCCTGGTTCACATTTGAAGGGAAACTGAGGAACCATCTTATGAGAAGAGTGAGCAAGGGAACTGAAGGAGTGACCACTTGGGAGATTTTATTAGACACTGAACCTTCAGTGCCACAGCTGGGTAACCTCAGGTCAGAGGCTCATGGCCAGGTTCCCTGGACTGAGGGACTTTGGACCCAGGACAGAAACATGGTAGGAAGTGGAAGAACTTTCCCAGGTTTCCAGAGGGTGCCATAGATAAAGTCCTGAGCTGGTCTTGTACTCAGGAAACACAGCCAGGAAGGAGGAAGGAGAGGAAGTCTCTGAACACAAAGGAGCCAGCAGAGAAGTCATCTAAGGATGCGGAATTCAGGAAGGTGGGTTACTGGTCTCTGCAGGACAAACCCCAAGAAGCAGGGTTCCCTGATGTTACTAATCTCAAGGCATGATCCCAAGATCAAGGGCATAAATGCCACCAATCAGTCCATAGACAGAGGGACTCTTAACATGAACTCCAAAAACTAAAGACCAGGACAAGCAGATAGACTCATTCAGGTGATCAAAGGTCCTACTGCAGAAGCTCTAGGGAAAAAAAGAATTGAGTAAAAACAGAGCCCTTAGATTAGACCCAGAGCATGCACAGCAGACATGTTAGGTAAGAAAAGACCTGAGAGTTAATCTAACAGGTGACTCAGAAAGTTCACGGGACAGACAGACAGATCCAGATAGACCAGATCAGGATGTCAGGAGGAGGCAGGAGGAGGCAGATGAGGGCCCACTGTCTGTGCAGGAGACCAAATCCTAGAGGGTTTCAAAACAGTTCATGGGCAGGCAGGTTCTGGGGTTCCTAGAACTGAGAGAGAGTGGTTTTATGAACACTTGACCAAGTGTCCAAAGATACATTAACCATATAAAGGGTCTTGAACTGGCACAGAGGGCCAGACCGCTAGTCATACACAGAGGCTATAGCTCCCCATGGGGAAACAAAGACAATGAACTCCTGTTCTTCCCTGACCCACAAAGGGCAGTCCAAAGCTACCCCCTCAGTCACTCTGTTCCCACCATCCTCTGAGGAGCTCCAAACCAACAAAGCCACACTGGCATGTCTCATCAGCAACCTTTATCCAGGTGCGGTGACAGTGGTCTGGATGGCAGATGGCTCACCCATCATTCAAGGCATGGAGACCACCAAGCGCTCCAAACAGAGCAACAATAACTATGTGGCCAGCAGCTACCTGAGCTTATCACACGAAGAATGGAGAGCTGGCAACATATTCAGCTGCGAAGTCACACATGAAGAAAGCACTGTGAAGACAGTGGTCCCTGCACAGTGTTCTTAGGCCCTGGCCCTCCCCCGATTCATGGAAGCCTAGAGCTTGGAAGCCCAGGGGAAGGTATTCCCCCACGTCAGGTTGTAATCCTTTCTCCCTGCACTCAATAACCCTCAATAAATATTCTCATTGTCAATCAGAAATTCTAATCTTTGCTCATTTTTGTTTATATACTTTCCATTCTACATTTAACCGCATTCAAAAGTGAATAGATTCCTTAGAAATGGGGAAAAGGTGGCTACGAAAACACTCTGATATTTCTCTGAGGGATACTTTTACTGACATTTGACAAAAACTGAATATTCCAGAACAAAGGAAAGACCATCAGAAGAATCCAGGCCTACCCATTCTTTCCCATCTCTCCCCTGTGCTTCCTGCAGCACTGTGTTGAAGTCCACCTCTGGGTACTAGGGGATAAACACTCCTTCCATCCCCCTGGACCCCAGGTAAATAGCTGAGCTCTCTTCCCTATTACCTTGGGCCCTCACAGTGACAATAGTTTTTCTTTAAAGATGTCCTTACATCTCCTCCTCCAAGACTACATAATTTCACAATTGTAAATCTCCCCCAATCAAAACCTTGATCACTGCCCTCACCATAGCCATATAACCTGCTTCTGTCTCCCCATGGTTTCTGCCTTTTACCCCCTCAGACCCTGTGACTAGCCTCACTGACAGGGCCTCACACCTGTACCCTGGTCACTCACCCTACAAAACCCCCTGGGAGCCTATTGTTTCACATATCACTAGGTGACTCAGCTGTATTCAAGGAAACTAGAGGACGGCAGTCAGCTCTGCTCTCCACCAACTCCAATACAAGGTCATAATGTCCCAGTGACTGCAAGCTGTCAACAAACTGATGACATCAAAGTCCATTGGCAGGTTCTGGAGTTCTACCATGAGCTTAGGTGTCAGCTGACTCCTCTTCTTAAGAGATCAGAGGGAGATCTGATTGATAACACAAACACAACATAGCCACACAATTCACCTGCACATACATGCAGTTGGGCGGCTCCCTGGGCAGATCATGAAGGATCCAGAGGAAGCAAGTCAGTGAGATCCAGCTTGTGACATGAGCAAAGAGAAGCCAAGCATCTGCAGTCTCTGAACTTTGAACCTTGGATCGGTTCAGATTTGGGGTAGGGGCAGGATTTTCTGCTTGGGACAAGAGTGAAACAGGAGAAAAGATGAGCCTTGTGGAAGGAATTCTGTAAAAAGAATAGCAGTCATATCTCAGAAGTCATTGGAGGCTCCTGCAGTGTGGGACACCTTTGGGTAATGCAGGATGGCAGGTGTGTATCCCAGGTGTCAGCTCTGCAAGTGTAGAACCCAGACAAGGCTGGACACCCAGGCCTTGTGTGTCCAAGCCCTGCTCTGAAAATGCCCATCCAGAGTTAGGTGCTGTGAGTGATGCCATGCTGTGGTACACTTTGTCCTGGTGACACTTGTGAGCACAGGAGGCTGTGGAGTACCTATGGACAAGGGCACCTGTATGTAATGGAAGGAGCTTAAAGGGACAGCAGAGACTTACACACACACGCTTTTGTAAGGTTCATGGAGTAAAGTGTACTGACAGTCGGACCCAAGACCTCTCTGCGCACCATGAGTAACTCCTTGTGGACCATTCCAACTCTAATCCATCATGCCCAACCTTCAGGGGGCCCGCTGCTCCCTGGGCTCTGGAGGGGAACATGAGTGGTAGACATACACTGCATATTCAGGACAGTCAAGCTTAGGATGGGACCGCTCAAACTCAGAAATTGTATTGGGGTCTGCGTCTGTGGAATCAAAGTAATCATCCCCATACCCCCATAATTTCCATTCCAAGCCCATCCTGTCATGACCTCAAGTGTGGATGATATGGGGTAATATAAGACTGTCTTCACAGTTCCCAGCTCCTCAAAGCCTTCCCAGCTTCATCATTCCAGTGTTATAATTTCTTTCACCCTCTCCTCCGTGGCAAGCAGACACCAGTTGACCCAAGCCATATAGTCCCTCCTAGGAATGCAGGGAGCTGGGAAACAAATTTCACACACGTTTCTCAACCCATCCTGTGATAGCAGTGAATGGATTTCTATGTCCTGTAGGACAAGATGGTCAGGTTTCTGAAAGACGACCCCTTGACACACCCCTGATTCCACCAGCCCATGTGAAAAGGAGGCTGGATCCTGGGCCTCCCAATCAGTTGCAGAGGTACGGGGTGGGGTGTCATGTCAGGAGGATTTGTGTTCGGGACTGAGTCATGATGTTATATGTCCAGCGGAGGCACCAGGGTGATCATCCTCGGTCAGCCTCACCTTCTTTTATTTTTGAATTCAGGGCAAAACTTGGGGAAAATGTTTTTCTCTTTTCTATTCTATCTAGAACAAGGGTCTAAATTTATCTGGGGTATTCAGCTCTAACCCCTCCAGGCTATCTCATCTTTTCAGACACTTGGTCAGGACAGGAGAAAAACATTCCAGTGACTCCTTCCCTATATCTGCATAGGGAAGCCATCTTCTCTATCTGAAGGACATTCTCCTCTGGACTCTGGGATATTCTACACCTTCCCTAAGAGTCTACAAGCACCGAGAAACCAGTGGAACAGGGGGCTGTGGCTGGTGCAAGAGAGCCACGAACTTGGGAAGGATGCTGGAGACAGCTAAGCCTCCTCAGTTCAGTCCTCTGTGAGTCTCAACTATGTGGTGACTTTACACAGCATTAGGGCAGAACTTTGACTGGGGACATGGAGAGATGGAGGAGAAAATGGGAGGAGGACAGAGACGAAGGAAGAATGTCCTGTGAAAAGTGACCTCGGGAGCTGGGTCCCTCCTTTTCCCCAGGACAGACAGATAGCCTTTGACAATGTGGGTCCTGGGGCACTCCAGGAAAGTAGGAACATTCACTCCAGCACAAAGTAGGCACATTCACATCTCAACTGAAAGGAGGAATCCAAAAGCAGATGCTGAGGGAAGTGACACATGACAGGCATAGATGACAGGGATATTCCCGGGCAGAAAAATATCCTAAGACAGCTAGATTCCCAGTATAGCTTATAATAAGAAGACAACTGGGAACAAGAACAGGCCCAGGGTCCAAACACAAAATATTTCACATATGGAAGTCCTCAATTTCCTGGACTCCCCAGGAACAGGCTCCAGGCTTATACTCCTACAAAGAAGATGTCTCTCTATGTAGATAGGATGGGGTCTGAAGTGGTGATACCAGGACACAGATAGGCAAGAAATCCACTTCCCAAAGGGAGGACATTCTGAAGATAGAACAGACAGAAACCTTACTGAACAGACCCAAAGGAGTGCCCCCAAAGGAGATAATCACACAGCGACGTTCCCTGAGGAAAGTTGGGCTCCAGGGCTTAAACTAGACAGTATCAGAAGCGTATAGATGGGTAATTAGGAGGTGGGAACTTTGTAGAAGAAGCTCCAGCCAAAAGAGATCTGACTTTCCTCAGTTCTTGGGCCCTATTACATCTTCTGTAAGGAGGTCAGTTTCCCCACCCTCCCGTAGTAAGACCCAGACGGAGGTTCCTGACCTGGGCTGCACCCAACTCAAGACTGAGGTCAGGAGGCCTAGGCAGACAGCAGGCATCTAACCTCCTGCCCCTCCCCAACTGCACAGGTCAGCCCCAATGTAGCCCCATCTTTCACACCATCATCTGAGGAGAATTAACTCAACAAGGCCACACCAATGTCTCATGAGTGACTTCTACTGGACACCGTGTCTGTGACCTGTAAGGGAGACAGCACCCCTGTCACTCAGAGCATGGCAACCACCCAGTCCTCCCAACACAACAACAACAAGTGCGCAGCCAGCAGCTCTCGAACATGACACCTGACCTGAGGTAATCTATCAGCAGCCACAGTTGCCAGGTCACACACAGTGGGGTCACCGTAGAGAAGAGAATTGTCCCTGCACAGTGTACTTAGACCCTAACCCTCTCCCCATCCATGGAATCTTAGATCTTGGTAGCCCAGGGGAAGGGTCCTCCCCATGCCAAATCATCAACCTTCAGCCTTTCTCCCTGCACCAATAAACCCTCCACAAATATCCTTATAGTCAATCAGAAATTCCAGTCTTTGCTCATTTTTGCTTACACAAATGGAAACATTCTACATTTAAACTTCCTCAAAAGAGAAAGAAACCCTTTGATCTAGTGACAAAACAGCCAGGAAAAGCACCCTGATGTTCCTCTAAGGGATACTTTCTATCATCCTACCCCCACTGAATGTTCCAGAGGGTTTCCAGGGAAAGACCCTCAGAAAGACCCAGTCATGCCCATTCTTTCCCATTCACCCTGTGCTTTCTGACACACTGTGCTCAAGTCCCCCTCTTGCTACAGGGGAATAGACACTCCTTCCATCTTGTGGTCCCAGGATAATGTCTGAACTCTCTTCTTGGTTATCCTGAGTCTTCACAGTGGGCATGATCCTTCGTTCAAGATGCCCTTCCATCTCCCCCTCCAAGGCAATATACACTTCCACACTTGCAAATCTTTCCCCATTGAACTCTATAGTTCTGCCTTTCTATAGGATCCCACCCTGTTCCTATCACCCCATGACCCCTGAACTCTGCCCCCACAGGCTCTGCCACTGGTACTCAATGACAGAAGCTCACACCTGGACCCTGATCACTCACTCCATAAAACACCCTCGGAGCCTATTGTTTTACACATCACTAAGTGGCCCACTTGTTTTCAAGGACACTGGGGGACAGCAATCAGCTCTGTTCTCCACTGACTCCACCACAAGGACGTCATGTCCTGGTGACCACAAGATGTCAACAGGTTGATGAGCTTAAAGTCAGTGACACGTTCCGGAGGTCTACCGTGGGTGTCAGCTGACTCCGCTTCTTGAGAATGCAGTGGGCAATCTGACCTTTAACACATATACACAGAAAATTTGCCTGTGCACAAGTCCATGCTGATTGGCAATCTCCCTGGGAGGATCAGGAAGTTCTCAGGTGGAAGGCACTGCAGTGAGACTCAGGTGGGACACAAGCAAAGAGAAGTCAGGAATCTGCAGTCCCTGAGCTTTGGGCCTGTGGGACTGACCCTGACATGGAGGAGGGGCAGGATTATTTGTCCTGGTCATGTGTGAGACAGGAGACGGGAGGAGTCTTGAGGGAGGGATTCTGGAAAACAAGCAACAGGCAGATCTCAGAGGTTAGTGGAGGCACCTCCTGTGGGGAACACCATTGCCAGGGCAGGGTGGCAGATGTGTGTCACAGGTGTGAGCTCTGCAGGTGATGAGCCCAGACCAGGATGGAGAACTAGGCCTTGTGTTTTTGAGCACTGCTGTGAACATGCCCATCCAGTGTAGGGTGCCATGTGTGACCCAGGCTGTTGTATACTCAGTCCTGATGACACTTGTGAACAGAGGATGCTGTGGAGCACCCGTGTACATGATGCCCTTGTGTACCAGAAGGAGCTTGAGGGGACAGGACAGACCTCTCTACACATAGAGTTCCTGGAAGAAACTGTACTGGCAGTGGAACTCATGACCGAGCTCCACCATGAGGAGCTCCATGTGGGTCATTCCAGCACTAATCCAGCACACCCATCCTGCAAGGATGCTGCTGCTTTGTGGTCTCTGGAGGGGAACATGAGGGGATCATACACTGTGTCTTCAGGATAGTGGAGCTTAGGATGAGAGCACTCAAACTCAGACATTGCAGTGGGATCTGTATCCATGAGGTCAATGTAACTCTCCCTATACTCTGCAATTCCTATTCCAAGACCTTCCTATCATGACCTCCATTGTAGGATATGGGAGCATCCAAGACCCTCCCCACAGTTCCCAGCTTCTCAAATAGGTTCTAACTTTATCACCCTGTATTGTAACTTCTCTTTCCCCTTCCTCCATGGCACTTGGGAAACAGCTGACCCAGGTCATACAGCTCCCTTCCAGGAATGCAGTTGGTTTGGAAATGGATTCTACACACCTCTCAACACCTCTCAACCCCTCTCATGATGGGGATAAATAGATTTCTAAGCCCTGGAGAAAGAGATGGTCTGGTGTGTAGGAGACGAACACCTTTCAAACACCCCCGATACCACCAGCCCAAGTGAAAAGGAGACTGAACCCTGGGCCTCATGAGCAGCTGTGTGGGGATTGGGTGGGGTGTCAGGAGGGTTTTTGTATGGAGCTGAGTCTCGGTGTTTTATGTTGGGTGGTGGCACCCAGGTGATCATCCTTGGTGAGTCTTCCCTTTCTATCTTCATTGGGATTCAGGGTGAAATTTTGGAGAAATGGTTTTCTTCTTCCTTTTCTGTCTATGGCAAGGGTCTTAATCTCTCTTGGGTCTGCAAACCTAACCCCTCTGGCCTGTTTTATCTTCTCAGGCACCTGGTTGAGACAGGGTAGGAAGATCCCAGTGACTCCTCCTGCTCCCTGCTCAATGGAGCGCTCTATCTATCTATCTATCTATCTATCTATCTATCTATCTATCTATCTATCTCCCCTCCCTCCCTCAAGTCTCCAGGCCCACAGGGACCAGTAGAACAGGGGGCTGGGTTTTGGGTACCAGGATCATGAATTTGGAAAGTAGACTGGTAACAACTCAGCCAACCTGGGTTCCTCTGTAAGTCCCAGCCATGGAGTGGCTTTACACAGGGTGAGGAGTGCTCTTTGATTGAAGGCATAAAGAGATGGAGGAATAAATGGGAGGGGGACAGAGATGGAGGAAGAATGACCTGTGTGAAGGTGGCCCAAGGGTGCTGGATTTCTTCTTCTCCCCCAAGTCAGGCAGATTGCCTTTGAGAGTATGACTCTCAGACTCTCAGACAAAAGGTTAGGCACATCCAAATTCCAACTAAGAGGAGAGAACCCAAAGCAGATGCTGAGGGGAGGGACTCCTGATAGGCATAGATGACGGACACCTCTCCAGGCAGAAAGATGTCCTAGGAAAGCTACATCCCCAGTATAACATATGATAAGAAGACATCTTGGAACAAGCACAGGCCATGTACCAAACAGAAAATATTCCATGTATGGAATCCCTTGACCTCCTGAATTCCCCAGGAACAGGCTGTAGGGTGACACCTCTGCCCACCAAGGGGTCTCTGTTGGTAGGTAGGGTGGGGCCTGCAGTGGTGGTACCAGAGCACGGGTGTACAAGAAACCCACTCCCCCAAAGGGAGGAAATTCCGAAAACAGAACAGACAGACACCTTCCTGAACAGACCCAGAGTGCCCCCAAAGGAACTGTTTAGACAGAGAAGTTCCCTGAGAAAAGTTGGGTCCCAGGGCTTAGACCAGCCAGTATCAGGAGGCCACAGATGGAGAATGAGGAGGTGGGAAACTGTAGGAGAAGCTCCAGCCAAAAGAGACCTGACTGTCCTGAGTCCTCAGGCCCTATGGCATCTTCTCTCAGAAGGTGAGTATCCTCACCATCCGCTGACCTGACCTCATTGTAGCAAGGCCTGAGCAGAAGTTCCTGCCCTGGGTTGTACCCACATCAAGGCTGAGATCAGGAGCTCCAGGTAGACACGATGCCTTTGACTTCCTGCCCCTTTCCTACTCCACAGATCAGCCCAAGGCCACCTCCATGATCACTCTGTTCACGCCATCACCTGAGGAGTTGCAAACCAAGGCCACACTAGTGTGTCTCATAAATGACTATCCAGGCACTCTGACAGTGGCCTGGAAGGCAGATGGCACTCCTGTCACCCAGGGCATGAAGACCATCCAGTCCTCCAAACAGAGCAGCAACAAGTATGTAGCCAGCAGCAACCTGATCATCACACCCGACAAGTGGAATCTCGCGATACCTTCAGCTACCGGGTCACACATGAAAGGAGCAAGACAATGTCCCCTGCACAGTCCTCTTAGGCTCCAGACCTCTCCACCTCAGCCCCCGGTGGTCTAGAGATTGGGATCCCAGGAAAAGGATCTCCCCCCACACGAAGTCATCCAGTCTTCTCACTGCACCCATTAAACCCTGAAAATATCCTCATTGACAATCAGATAACCTGATCTTGCCATTGGTTTGCTCATTTTCCATCCTAAATTGGACGAACCAAAAAGATGAATAGATTCCTTTTATCCTTGCAGGAAAGGAGGCAGGGGAAGGACTCTGATGGTTTTGAGGAGATAACTTCACTCTCACTCTGAAAGACCCAGAGAATACATCAGAACAGAGCACCAGGGCAGCAGGATCCAGCATTGCCTGCCTTCCCATACGTGCTGTTCTTGTGTGAACATGTACACGTCCAGATGCATGGGCTCCATCTCTGTCTCCCCATGGACTCCAGGAGAACAGATTTTCTTCCTGAATTCTTGGGACCTACACTCTAGAAGGTGTACCCTTCTCAAAATGTCCTATCCTCTAAGGAATAAGGAGCTTCTCAAATCCATGGGCCCTTGGTCTCTTTCCCTCCTGAGGGGCCAACACTGTTCCTGCCTTTCTGGACCCAATACTCTGTCCCTGAAGCCCCTCCTAGAGCAGGCACTGACTAGACCCTCATCTGGACCTTGGACACATCCTACATACAACAACCTGGATGTGCCTCATTCCATATGTGTCACAAGTGTCTCAGATGTAGTCTAGGCCCCTGGGGAGCAAAGTTCAGCTCTGCTCTCTCTGCATCCCTTAGTAGTCAGTACACAACTGACCTCACCCCCAGTACCTAATGTCCGGTGGTCTATGGGTGTCAGTAGGGCTGGGGATATGAAAGTCAAGAGTCAGATTCTGGGCTGATCTTATAGACAGGCCTGGAAACCTGTTCCAATTTTTGGAGCTCCGTGTAAGGAACCTAAGAACCTAGAAAATAACATCCCAGGAGATAGCACAGGGTGGGGAGCCTGAGCTTAGATGAAAATACACACAAACACACATCAGGCATTCACAAAAACATGAATACACACATGACACACAAGAATTCACAGATATAATCGTGCTGGGCAAACACACACACATAAATTTAAGAATTTAAACATGCATGACCATAGCAATCACATGTATTCACAAGCATAAAATGTCTTCCCACGCATGTCTCTAAGGGTTCTGTCCTCCACGGAGCCCAGCTATGAAGCTGCCTTACACATAGTGATCAGAGACTCTTGACTAAGGACTTGGAGAGATGAAGGAGAAAGTGAGCAGGGGACAAGGATGGAAGAAGAATGTCTGTGTCATGTGATAAGGTAGCCCCAGGTTTCTGGATCCCTCCTCCTCCCCCAGGCAGGACATCATGGACAGGGTTGCTCTCAGGACACATGGGCCCTAAAGATGGACCTCTATTAATGGCTCCTGTGGAGAAATATCCCAGAACTGATGTCCAGGACAGGGAGTACCATAGGGACTAGTGAGAGGGACAGTTGTCTACAGAAAAAAGCTTACTAGAGAAACATGCTTTTATAGAAATTTCCAAAGCAGGGGATCCCCAAAGAGTAGACACAAACCCAGGTTAAGAAAAAAAGAACCTCAGAAAGAAACCCTAGGTCTCCTGGACTCCCTGGAATCCAACCCCAGGTCCTGGCATCTCTTGCCACCAGAGAAGTCCCATTGCAGAAGCTGCAATGATGATGGCAGGAGGTGTGTGAGCAAGAAACCCTCTCCCTGAGAGAGAAGAACCTGTATCTAAGACAGGCAGACAATCTCACAAACAGATGAGCACAGAAAGAACTGGTGGAAGATGTTCAGGCAGACACCCCAGGACAGACAGATACCCGAGGGGATTTGGGGACCCATAGTCAGTTTCATCCAGTGGTGGGGGAGAAGAGCCAGGGTTGATGGGTGATGAGGAAGTATGAGAAAGAAATAGATGCAGGGACACTTGTGACTCCCAAAGAGTCAGGCACAGGGGAGTCTTCAACAGGAAGGCAAGTGTCCCCAACCTCCACTAATCCGACCTCCGTCTAGCAAGGGCCCGGCTTGAGGGTCTTATCCTACCCACTTCATGATTGACATCAGAATTTCCATGCTGGACACCAGGCCTCTGGCCTCCTGCCCCTACCCACAGGTCAACCCAAGGCCTTCCCTTCGGTCACTCTGTCTCACCCTCCTCTTGGGACATCCAAGACAATAAGGCCACACTGGTGTGTTTTATGAAGACATCATGATGGTGACCTAGAAGGAAGTTGGCACCCACAACACCCAGGGCATAGAACCACCAAGCCCTCCAAAGAGAGCTACAACAAGTATGTGGCCAGCAGCTACCTTACCCTGACACCCAAACAGTGGAAATCTCACAGCAGCTACAGCTGTCAGGTCAGGTGAAATGGGAGCACCATGGAGAAGATGGTGGCCCCTACACAATGCTCTTAGGCCACAGCCCTGCCCCACCCACTGGGTACTAGAGCTTGGTATCACAGGGGAAGGGTCTCCCTCCTACCCCAATTGATACAGTCCTTCTTTCTACACTCTATAAACCCTCAATAATATCCTCATTGTCAATCAGAAATCCAATTACATCGCATTTTTAAAATCTGGTTGTTAATTTGGGATCTTGCTGGGATGTGGAGGACTCCTGGCAACTAGTGGTTAGTAGTCCAAGGTCAAGAGACTAACAGTCTCCTACAGGCATCATTGTAGAAGGAGTCTTCCTCACCCAGACTTCGTTTACTCAAAACTCCATTGTACCCCTTAGCAACCAGCCTGGCATCAGCTTGGACCAGGCGGATATTACACACTCTGGATTCTACACCTCCTCAACAGAGACTTGACACTGTAACATCCAGTGTCTCTAATGTGCCACTGGTGTCTAGCCACATCTCTGGAGAGGAAGGAGTGCCAAAAGTCCCTGGTGAGATCCTGTGTCCCTAGTGTCTCACCCTGGTATCCATGTCACTGGTATTGGGACAAGGGGTGAGACTGAGCACAGTTGGCCTATTGTGGTCAGGGTGAGGTTCAAGGCTAAGACTAGCCTGGAGCTGAAATCTCTACCATGAAGAGTCCACAGTTCTAATGTCAGGCTCTAGGGCAAGTTAGTTCATAGCACACCAGAGCCCTGGGTGAGCTCCTTGGGCTGGTGGGAACTATGATCCAGAGTAGGATGTTGTCCCTGCAGTTCAACCCCTGGGATGCTAGCCTCCTTGCGCTGGGAACAAATAACAGCCCAGTGAGACTTGGGTGGAAGACTAGAGAGGGAATCAGGAGAAATGAAGGACACCCAGGAGCCCAGCACTGGCTAAAGGAAAAGACAGAAAGGAAGGACACCTTGATTCAAGACTACATTTTGAGCAGGAACAGAAAGGGGTTGAAAACCCCCATTCCATTCAAGGAATTCTGGACTAGAGGTAAGGCAGGATCACACGAGGTCAGAACAGGATGAGCCTGACTCAGGGCTACAGGCAAGACCAAGATTCCACAGAGGCTCAGCACAGAAACCCCCATCCCACCGGGCTCCACTCCCTCCCTTGCTCCATCACACTGCTCGGGAACCTCCATCCCTGCACCATGTGCTCTTGCACCTGATGTAACACACTGCTCCCAGGGTCCCTGACAGCTGTTGGCCCCTCAGAAGGAAAGGCCTTGGCTGTCTCTGTGAGTTCATCATGCCCAAACCTGAGGCCTCCACTGGCTCATTAGGAATGAAGCAGTTGCAGGACACAGTTGAAGGGACAGGGGGCATTGTCAACAATGGTGTAGAAAAATAGGGGGCTGCTAGGAAACTGATAATGGTCCTCTAACCCCAGCCTTGTGTGGAATTGAATTTTAGAGATTACAGAATATCTATATGACCCAGTACATCAATATAAAAGTTGATGCTCACAGGACAGTGTCCTCCCATTCTCCCCCATATCCATGGCTTTCCTGGGTAGATTGTTAGCATTAACTCTACCGTTGGGCACTGTCCCAAGGTTCACCTTCTTCTTCTTCTTTTCTTGTATATATTTATTTTGAAGATCTTGAAACAAAATAATAGAGAGACAGTAGACTAGCAATGACCTGATGTTGCAATACCCAGCCCACCAAAAGTTCAATTTTGGTTTGTCATGCTGACCCTACACACCAGAATAACAAAACTACTGCCTCATAAAATATTTTCAAGTGAATCTCAAGCTCTAAGTCATTATAAACTTCAGTGGAAGATCCAACAATTTCTTGATAATAAAAGTAGCTAGTGAGGTTCTCATCAAACACCTTGTGAATAACATTGTGGATATATTGAGTTGACTTTGGGGTGCTGCTGTTCATGTGTGGTTTGTAATTGAGTTTTGATGAAAACTAAACACTTGATACTGTGATTGGTATACATGTATTTAGACCTACTCCATCTGGAGACATCTTCCAAATCACTCCAGCGTGTCCTGCAGGGCAGGAGCCGCAGGAGCTAAGGGTTGGTCCCAGGACCTTCCCAGAGTTGAGATGCAGCCACTGCCTCCCCAAGCAGGAGCCCAGCACTGCTCTTAGCCTCTGTTTCCTACAGAGTGGTTTTAGCATCAACAGTTTTACCAGGCTCAGGCAGGACATTGTAAATAAGTTCGCAGGAATACTGGTGACTTCCAGAAAAGGTGCTGTGCTGGGTCCTCAGTATTTATTGATATTCGCTTGTTGGATGATCAGTTGCTTTGTCCCTCAGATGGGAAGGAGCACAGAGGGTGGATGTTCCAGTCACATCCTTCTCAGGAATCGGTGGTGTTTGCATGAGGAAAGGACACTAAATGTGCTACTCTTTTCCACTCAGGACTGAGCATCATAAACTAGGAAAGAGGAGAAATGTAGATGCTTCCACTTTGTTCACCTCTTTAAAAAACTGACCATCTGTTATGCTGCTAGCCTCAAAGTGAACATTTAAACTGAGGGCCAGGGTGATCTCCACTATGGAAATGGATCTGCCATTGGGATCCTTTGTTGCTGTGCTTCACTGATGGTGACAATGTGGCTACAAACATGGACATTTGCACACAAGGAGCCCCCTGAGGAAGCTCCTAGGATCCTGGGATTATGACCTCAGGGGACCTCCATGGTTCTTAATTTCTCAGATCACAAGAAGATCTCCCTCACCTGTCCCTTCCCTGCCCCAGTCCTTGGATAGGCCACTTATGGCACCACTTTGGTGGGAGGTAGTCTTTGGAGACCATGGTTGGGATGCTGCCTCATGAATAAGGCAATGGAAGCCACCACCCCAGATGACCCTGAAAACAAGATGCCAGATTAAAGGGGGCTAGGGTGCTCCCAAAGCTACCTTGTAAGATGAGGCTGGAATTTCCCAGGAGTCCAGTCAGGCCTCACTGACCAGGCCCATTCCAGCAAGGACACCCCAGGGAAGGTGGGGCTGAGAGCCCTGGAGTCAGGGGCAGGTTCATGGGAAGGTTCCCACAACAAAGCACTCCGGGGAAAAAGGCCTTGTCCTTCAGGAAGGAAGGCACCCACTTTCAACTCATGGTTTCAGCAAGGAATCAGGATAGTATCAGCTTTACAGGGAAGAGCCTATCTATATGCTTCCATGGAAAGTCACTCCTTAGTGAATCAAAGGTCCATCAATAAACTCACTCCAATTCCTGGGTGATAGTTGGATGGAAAACCATCACACTGGTTTTCCAAGACACTGATGATCCAAGACACTGATGACCCTCAGGAACTTGTGTTTCCAGGGTGACATCCAGTATCACACAATGTCACCCATCCCATTATTCATGGGTATGGGTGGGGACTGTGAGGGCACATTGCTAAGTAGACAATGCCAGAATCAGGAGCCTGAGCTTCCTCATTCACAGCTGCAGGTGGGGACTGGGGGTGGCACAGGGAGGGGATTTTGTATGAGCCTGTGTCACCGTGTTGGGTGTTCAGAGAAGGGACCAAGGTGACTGTCCTAAGTAAGTGTCTTCTTCCCAATCCTTCCCTGCTCTCCCCAGTGTTTGCGCCTATTTTCTACCATTTTTGTTGTCTTCTTTCTATCTTGTATCAGCCTGTGGTCAAGCATTCTCCCTGACCCCAACCCCTGGGGCAAGAATCTCTCCCCACCCTGTTCAGACACCTGCTTGCCTCAATTGGTCACTGTAACCCTTACCTCTGACCCCAGAGGCAGGGACTGAATGGGGTGACCTTCTGAGACTTCTCTGTCTGTCTGTTATTCTTTCTGCTAGTGGGTCATTGGATCTCCAGGATTTACTTGCTCTTTACTGTCCTCCCCATAAGGGCCCAGTCTGCTTGAGTCACTTTATTGAGGGGAAATGGAGGAAACATTTTACAATGGCATTGAAGATGTAACCACTTGGGAGACTTTAGAAGAGCCTAAAAATCTTGAGTGTCACAGCTGGAGAACCACAGGTCAGAGGCTCTTGGCCAAGTCCCCTGGGCTGAGGGACTTTGGATCCAGGACAGAAAAAGGTAGGAGGTAGAAGGGACTCCAGAGGATTCCATGGGCTGCCACAGAGAAAGCCCTGAGCTGGCCTTGTACTCAGGAAACCCAGCCAGGAGGGAGGAGAAAGAGGAAGACTCCAAACACAAGGAAGCCAGTAGATAAGTCATCTAAGGATGTGGAATTCAGGAAGATGAGTTACTGGGACTCTGCAGGACACACTCCAAGAAGCAGGATTCCTTGAGTTTTTTGATCCCAAGGCATGATCCCAAGATCAAAGGTATAAATGCCACCTATCAGTCCGTAGAGAGAGGGACTCTTAACATGAACTCCAACAACTAAAGACCAGGACAGGCAGATAGACTCACTCAGATGATCAAATGCCCTACTGCAGAGGTTCTAGGAAAAAAGAACTGGGTAAAAACATAGCCCTTAGTTTAGACCCAGAGTATGCACATCAGATATGTTGGGTAAGAAAAGGCTCCAGAGTGAATCTAACAGGAGACTCAGAGTACTCAGGGGACACACAGTTCGAGATTGACCAGGGCAGGATGTCAGGAAGAGGCAGGAGGAAGCGGCGTAGGGCCTGCTGCCTGTGCAGGAGTCCAAAATCTAGAGGGCCCCAAAACAGGTCACTGGTAGGCAGGCTCCAACGTTCTTAGGACTGACAGAGAGTGGTTTTAGAAACACCTGACCCACTGTCCAGGAGACAAATTAACCATATGAAGGGTCTTGAACTGGCATAGAGGGCCCGATCCTCCCTCACACACAGAGGCCAAAGCTCCCCATGGGAAAACTAAGTAAATGAACTCCTGTTTTCCCTGACCCCACAGGTCAGCCCATGGCTGACCCCTCAGTCACTCTGTTCCCACTATCCTCTGAGGAGCTCCAAACCAACAAAGCCACAATGGAGTGTCTCATGAGTGACTTCTACCCTGCCACGGTGACCATGGCCTGGAAGGCAGATGGCTCACCCATCACTCAGGGTATGGAGACCACCAAGCGCTCCAAACAGAGCAACAAAAACTATGCAGCCAGCAGCTACCTGACCATGACATCTGACCAATATAGAGCTATCAACATGTTCAGCTGTGAAGTCACACATGAAGGAAGCACTGTGGAGAAGACAGTGGTCCCTGCACAGTGTTCTCAGACCCTGGCCCTCCCCTGACCCATGGAAGCCTAGATCTTGGGAGCCCAGGGGAAGTATCTTCTCCCATGCCAGGTTGTCAGCCTTTCTCTCTGCACTCAATAATCCTCAATAAAAATCCTCACTGTCAATCAGAAATTCCAGTCTTTGCTCATTTTTGTTCATATACTTTCCATTCTACATTTAACCATATTCAAA
The DNA here is from genome assembly GCF_000164805.1 of Carlito syrichta. Taxonomy (NCBI): domain Eukaryota; kingdom Metazoa; phylum Chordata; class Mammalia; order Primates; family Tarsiidae; genus Carlito; species Carlito syrichta. Next base: position 31,958 of record NW_007231649.1, on the reverse strand, counting down.
GGTGAACAGAATCCTTTGATCTGGGGACAAAGCAGCCATAAAAAGCACCCTGATGTTTTTCTGAGGGATAATTTTACTGTCATTCAACAACCACTAAATGTTCCAGAACAAGGGAAAGACCATCAGAAGGACTCAGGCCTGCCTATTCTTTCTCACCTCTCTCCTGTGCTTCCTGCAGCACTGTGTACAAGTCCACTTCTGGAGCCTAGGGGATAAACACTCCTTCCATCACCGTGGCCCCCAGAAGAATGGATGAGCGCCCTTCCCTCTTTTCCTGGGCCCTCACAGTGGTTATCTACCCTGTGCTTCCTGCCACAATGTGCACAAGTTTACTTCTGCCAAATATGGGATAAAAATTCCTTCCATATCTGTGGCCCCAAGGAGATTGTCTGAGCTTCCATTCCTGTTAATATGGACCCTCACAGCAGGCACCAACCTTCACTCAAAATGTTCTTCCATCTCCCCCTTCAAGGCTATACTTTCCACACTTGTAAATCTCTCTCCATCAAAATCTAGAGCACGGCCCTTTCCATAGGGGCCCGCCTTGTTCCTGTCTCCCCATGGATCCTGTCCTCTGCCCTCCTTCTAAGCCTCATTGACAGTAGCTCACACCTGGACCCTGGTCTCTCACTTAACAAAACCTCTTGGGACCTTTTTGTCATACACATCACTGTCGGCAGGCAGAGTTCAGAGGTCAATGGAAGCACCTGTTATGGGGGATACTGCGGAGGTGGGCAGTCTGGCAGTTGTGTGTCATGGGTGTGAGCTCTGCAGGTAAGGAGCCCAAACCAGGATAAACTCCCAGACCTTGTATGTCCAAGCTCCTTTCTGAAAATGCCCATCCAATGTTGGGTGCTGTGTGTTCCCAAGCTATTGTGTACTCTCTCCTGGTGGCACTGGAAATGGGTGCCTGTGTTTTCTGGAAGCTTAGGGAGACAGCAGAGATCCCACCACTTTAGAGTTCATAGAGGAAACTGTACTGGCAGTGGGACCCATGACCCCTCCTCCACTATGAGGAGCTCCACTTGGGCCATTCCGGCTCTAATCAAGCATGCCCAGCCTGCAGAGAGGCTGTTGCTTTGTGGGCTCTGAAGGGGAACATGAGCAGTGACCATATACTGTGTCTTTAGGACAGTCAAGCATAGGATGGGAGCACTCGAACTCAGACCTTTCAGTGGGGTATGTTTCCCTGGGATCAATGTTATCCTCTCCACCATCCACAATTCCCATTCAAAGTCCATTTTGCCACCACCTCCAAGTGTGGAGGACACAGAGACACCTAGACCCTTCCCCACAGGATACAACTCCTCAAAGGGGTTCCAGCTTCAACATCCCAGTATTGTAACTTCTTTCACCAGCTCCTCCAAGGCATTCACACACCAGCTGATGCAGGCTACACAGCCCCTGCTCAGGAATGCAGTGATCTAGGAAACAGGTTCCACACATTTCTCAACCCCTCCCATAATGGGGGTGAATGGATACCTAAGCCCTGGAGGAAGAGATGGTCTTGTCTCTGGAAGGACATGCTTTCACCCACTCCTGACTCCACCAGTCCATGTGAAAAGGACTCCTGGGAAGCTTCAGGGGGATTGAATGGCGTGTCAGGAGGGTTTGTGTATGGAGTTGAGTCATGGTGCTATGTGTTTGGCGGTGGCACCAGGTTCACCATCCTCGGTGAGTCTCCCTTTTTTCTCTTCTTTGGGGATACAGGGTAAAATTTTGGGAAAATATTTTTCTCCCTTCTATTCTGTCTAGGGCAGAGGTCTGAATCTCTCTAGGATCTGCAACCCTAGCCCCTCTAGCCTGTCTCATCTTCTCAGGCACCTGATCAAGGCAGGAAAGGAAGATTCCAGTGACTCCTCCTGCTCCCTACTCAAGGGAGCCCTCTCTCTCTCTGAGCAATATTCTGCTCTGAACTCTGGGATGTTCTACTCCCTCCCTCAGAGTCTCCAGGCCTACAGGGACCAGTAGAACAGCGGGCTGAGTTTTGGGCACCAGGGCCACAAATTTGTGAAGGAAGCTGGGACAGCTCAGCTTTTCTGTGTTCTCTCCTATGTGGGTCTCAGCTATAGGGTGATTTTACATAGGATGAGGGAAGGTCTTTGATTGGGGATATGAAGAGATGAAGGCAGCCCCCTGGGAACTGGATTCCTTTTCCTCCCCCAGGACAGGCAGTTTGCATTTGACTATATGCTCTGAGGACTCTCAGGCACAAAGATTGGCATATCTACATCCCAACTAAGAGAAGAGACCCAAAAGCAAATCCTGAGGGGAGGGACTCCTGAGAAGCACAGACGACAGGGACCTCTCTGGCAATCAAATGTCCTAGGAAAGCTAGATCCCCAGTGTATCTTATGAAAAGGAAACATCTTGGGACAAACACAGGCCCACACAGGGAACCCCTAGATCTACTGGGCTCCACTGTAACAGGCTTCAGAATTACACCCCCTGCCCACTGAGAGGTCTCTATGGGGAGGTGGGGAGGGGCCTGGAATGGTGTGCCAGGGCACATGTGAGAAATAAACTCACTTCCCTAAAGAGAGAAAATTTTGAAAGCAAGACAGACAAACGCCTTCCAAAACAGATACACAGGAGTGCCCCTAAAAGTGTTGTTCATCCAGAGAAGTTCCCTGAGGACTTTTAGGTCCCAAGGATTAGACCAGCCAGTACTGGAAGAGCACAGGTGGGTAATGAGGGAGGTGTGAACTTATAAGAGAAGTTCCAGCCAAAAAAGACTTAAGACTCTTTCAGTCTCAGACCCTGAGGCATCTCCCATCAGGAAGTGAGTGTCCCCACCCTCCAAAACCTAACCTCAGTCTAGCAAGGCCTAGAATAAGGTTCATGCCCTGGGTTGTACCCACATCAAAACTGAGGTCAGAAGCCCCAGCTGGACACCAGATCTCTGACCTCCTGCCCCTCCCCAACCCCACAGGTCAGCCCAAGGCCACCCCCTCAGTCACTCTGTTCCCACCATCATCTGAGGAGATGCAAACCAACAAGGCTCCAATGTTGTGTCTCATAAATGACTTCTATCTGGGCACCGTGTCTATGAACTGGAAGGTAGATGACACCCCCATCACTCAGGGAGTTGAGAGCACCAAGCCCTCCAAACAGAGCAATAGCAAGTACATGGCCAGCAGCTGCCTGTCCCTGACACCTGACCAGTGGAAATCTCACGAGGTCTACAGCTGCCAGGTCACACATGAAGAGAGCATTCTGGAGAAGACAGTGACCACTGAACAGTGTTCTTAGGGCCCAGTCCTCCCCTTACCCATGGGGTTCTAGAGCTTGGGATCCCAGGAAAAATATCTCCCCCCATGCAAAGTCATCCAGCCCTTCTCTGTGTATGCAATAAATCCTCAATAAATATCCTCATTGGCAATCAGATAATCTGGTCCATCATAAATTGGACCAATCTGAAAGATGAACAGATTCCTTTTAGCCTTATGGGAAAAGGGACAGGGGAAAGACTTTGGAAGTCTGGAGGAGATAATTTCACTATCACTCTGAAAGACCCAGAGAATATTTCAGAACAGAGTAATGGGGCAGCAGGCTCCAGTGTTGCCTGCCTTCCCATACGTGCTGTTCTTGTGTGGACATGTCCATGTCCAACAGCATGGGACAACCTCTCCCAGCTCTCCATGGCCTCCAGAAGAACCAGCTTCCTCCCTGAACTCTTGGGTCTCACACTCTAGACAGTGTTCCCTTCTCAAAATGCCCTTCTCTCTCAGGACTGAGGAACCCCTTGAGTCCATGGATCCTTAGCCTCTCTCCCTCTTGGGGGCTCACTCTGCTTCTGCCTTTTTGTGTCCTTTGTCCTGAAAGCCCTCCTGGAGTAGAAATTTACTGGACCCTCAGCTTCTTGACCTTTGACAATTATGCTACCTGTCTCCCCTGGGTGCCCTCATCCCTCATGTGTCACAAGTGTCCCAGCTGGAGTCAAGGCCCCTGAAGAGCAAAGGTCAGCTCTGCTGTCTTTCTTGCCCTTATTGGTCAGTTCAAACTGACCTCACCTTAAATACCTAATATCCAGTGGTCCATGGAGGTCAGTGGGGCTGGGGATATCAAAGCCAAGAGTCAGATTTGGGCTGATCCCATAGACAAGTCTGGAAACCCATTCTAATTTTTGGAGCTCTGTGTGGGGAACCTAAGACCCAGACAATGACTGTCCCAGGATATAGAACGTGGCGGGGGGGGGTCCTGAGTTCAGATATAAACACACACAAACACATATCATACAGTCACAAACAAAAACACACATGCATACATGACACATACAAATTCACAGACATAATCATGTTGGGCACACATTCCCACGTGAATTCAAGAATTTAAACATGCACAACCATAGCATACTCATGTATTCACAAACATAAATTAGTCTTGGTGGGGGATGGACTCACACACAGGCAAGTGTTATATACAACCATTGCCATGATGGGCACTGCTCCAGGGATCATGATGGGCATGCTAGACCCTCCAGGGCCTTGGGTGTCCACAGGGGCCAGTTCTATCTTTCCTGTGGCATAAACAGGCTTCTCACTTCCTCCTGGTAACATTCCCATTGAGCTGAGCTTGAGCACGCAACCTCTTCCAGGACAGACTCTAGCAGGGGTCCCAGCCTTTGTGTGCAGACAGGCCACCATCCTCTCCCATGCTTGGTGAGGGATGGACTCCTACTCCTGAATAAAGAGTGCTTCTTTGTGAGAAGGACAACCTCCTCATCATCCATCCCCCAGATCTGCCCCATGGCTGGGGGTGGCTGACCCCAGGCCTCCCTAGCAGCTGCTGGGGGTCCTGGATGAGGTGTTAGGAGGGTTGTGTACATGACAGTGTCATGAGTGCTTTGTTCGGAGGAGACACCTTGTTGACTGTCTTCGGTGAGTCTCCCCTTTCCCTGTTTGGGACCCTGAGTGAACTGTGGGAAGACTTTTCTCTTCTGTCTCATCTAGGCTGAAGTCTAAGCCTGTGGAGTTCTGTAACTTCCACCACTCCTTGTCTGAACTTTCACCCAATCCAGCCTGACTCCAACCTGGCCCCTCCTGGTCACAGCAGGAAGGGACAATCCTACAGATTCCTTCCTGCCCTCCGCTCAGGCTTACTGTCATCGCAGGCTCTCTTTCCTTGGACATTCTTCTCTGTTCTCTCAATGTCCACTCCCTTCTTCAGGATCTCTGGTCCCAGGGGCCTAGAGGAACAGGAGGCTGGGGTGTAGGAAGGATGCTAGGAACTGCTCAGTCTCCCAGAGTTCTGCTGTCCATGGGGCCCAGCTATGAGGTTACTTTACACACCTTGATGGGAGGCCATTAACTGAGGACATGGATAGATGAAGGAGGAAATGGGAAGGAGCTGAGGATGGAGGAAGTATATCCTGTGAGAAGGTGGCCCCAGGGTGCCGAGTTCCTCCTCCTCCTCCAGACAGGATATTATGTACTGGGTTCATCTCAGGACGTGCAGGCTTTAACGTTGATGCCTACCAATCTCACCCGTGGAGAAATACCCCAGAGCAGATGCCCAGGACAGAGACACCTGATAGGGACAGTTGACAGGGACACTTGCTTATGGCACAGAAAAAAAAAATCTCATTGGAGAAACAGATGCTCCTATAGAATTTCCCATGACAGGGAGTCCATAGAGAAGGTATAAACTGAGGTTCAGAGATGGAAGGAAAAAAGCCTCAAACAGAGGCCTGTAGCCCACTGGACTCCTTGGAATATAGCCCCTAGCACTGATATCCCCTGCCACAAGGCAACCCTGTAGGGATGTGCGACCGGAGCTGCAATGATGGTGGTTGGGAGTGTGTGGGCAAGAAATCCCTTCCCTGTGAAAGAGAAAAGCATGGACCTAGGACAGACAGACATTCTCACAAACCAATTAGCACAGAAAGAACTGGTGGGAGATGTTCAGGCAGACATGCCAAAACAGATACCAGAGGGAATTTGGGATCCCATAGTCAGTTTAATCCAGTGTTGAGGGAGAAGAGACAGAATTGATGGGTGATGAAGATGTATGAGGAAAAAAAACATATCCAAGGATGCCTGCAACTTCCCAAGAGTTGGACACAGAGAGTATCCCACTGGAAAGTCAGTGTCTCCCCACTCCTTCACTGACCTGACCTCAGTCTAGCAAGAGCCCAGTTTGAGGTCCCTATCCTGGACCTTAGCCTTGTATCCACTTCAAGTCTGACATCAGAAGCCCCATGATGGACACTAGGCCTCTGACCTCCTACCCATCCTCTACCCCCACAACTCAGCACAATGTTGCCCCCTCTGTTACTCTGTTCCCACACTCCTCTGAGGAAGCCCAAGCCAGCAAAACCACACCGATGTGTTTCATGAGTGACTACTCCTCAGGAGTCATGACTATGGCCTGGAAGGAAGATGGTAGCTTTGTCACCCAGGGCATGGAGACCACCAAGCCTTCCAAACAGAGCAGCAAGGATGTGGCCTGATGCTGAAACCAAAACAGTGGAGATCTCACCACAATTACAGCTGCTAGGTCATGCATGAAGCAAGTACCATGGAGCAGACAGTGGCCCATGCACAGTGTGTTCTTAGGTCCAGGCCTCCTCTGATGCATGGGACCTTGGAGCTCAGGATCCCAGTGGAGGTTTCTCCCTTCACTCAAGTGATCCAGTCCTTCTTCCTGCAACCAATAAACCCTTAGTAAATATTCTCATGGTCAATAAGAAACCCTCTCCATCTCATTATTCCTTATCTCATATTTGAGTTGACATTCCCCCTGGGTTCTCAGAGGTGTGGGTCTCCTGCACCCAGTGGAAAAGTTGCCCCAGGGAGAGGCAAACAAGCTCCCTGAACATCTCCCCAGGAAACGGGCTAAGGCATGAGGAGTCTGGTCACCAAATATCAGTCTCTGTGACCTCTCCTTTCCCTCTTCCTTCTCCCAGCAGGATCCTCACTCCCTGCCTCCTTTCTGGATGGAGTTCCCCTGGCTGGGCCTGCAAATATGCCCTCTGGTCATGCCCTGGTCCATAACCTCTGTCTACCCTGAGTCCTCACTCCTCAGTCTAGAAGCCCCACTCTGAACCTGGATATCCTCTGCTCCCAGTCTTTGTTCCTGAAATGCCCTCCTCCCTCTCTGTGCAGCTCAGCTCCTTCCTCTCTTGCCCTCCCCTAGTCCAGGAAACACCAACACTGTCAACTTCACAAGCTCTTAAATTCAGGGCCCACCTCAATTCTTCATCCAATATGAAATTCAGAGATGTGAAAGGAATATGAGGAAGTCATGAAGGAAATTCACACAATAGATCTGTAGGAGGCTCAGAACACTTGTCGGAGATAAGCTCTGAGCTGCCTGGGAAGAGCACAAGGAGGGAAATAGGAACTTCATTGTTTCTAGAAGATTGAGAAAAACTTTGCTGGATGCTTTTTATACCACAATTAAAAATAGGGACATTTTCACCTAAGGCCTCAGTGTTGAGGGGAATTAGTCCCTGAGCACACAATAACCTCAGCACATAGTAACGACCCTCGGCCAGCTCATGGGAAGTTCTTACAGAAGCCTGCAAGGAGCCCTCAGTGCAGGTCCAATAATGTCATCCTAAGCTCCAGGTCACCATTGCTGAGGGGCAGGGGAAATTACATGGCAATAGTTCCCTGTTTTTCCCGCACCAAGGTGGCTCAACCAGGCCAGCTTCTGTCCCTGGATGTGGGGTAGGTCCTTGACATGAAACCACAACACCTTGCACCACCATACACCCAGGACCACTCATGCCCCTGCTCATGTCCCTTGGCTGCCCCCAGATCCCTGGGCAGTTCCCCACTTATACTTCTGCTCTGCCATGGGTGAGCCAAAGGGAATGGAGTAGTCTCTCAAGTATGTGGCATAGAAAGTCACCTGCCATCTTCCTGGTGGGTGATATTTATTGGGACCATGTCTCCATTGAATTGTGAGCCCCAGCCTGAAAACCAGGTCCCACATCAGGACTTCCCCTGAGAGGTTCCCTGGGTCTGGGCTCCAACCACTCTGGGGGATGGAGATGCAGGGAGAGAGGACATGACCCAGCCCACTCAGTCCTCATGGATGGTTTCTGTTCTGAAAGGAATTAAAGGGGGTAGAGGCAGTGGGCAGGCCTGTGTCAAAGGGGGGAGCCCTCCTTGGTCATCTGTTTGTGGCTCCTATAACAAATGATCACAAATTTAGTGGCTTACATCACATGTTTATTCTCTCACAGGTCTGGAGGTCAGATGTCCAAAGTGAATCCAAGGGGGCTAAAATCAAGGTGACAGCAGGGCCACATTCCTTCTGCAGGCTCTGGAGGGATCCATTTCCTTGCCTCTTCTAGATTCTAGAGGGCACCACCTCCCTGGCTCATGGCCACTTCTTCCAACTTCAAAGCCAGGAGCATCTTCAGATCTCTCTAACTCTCCTTCCCTCCCTCTCCCTCTCCTCTGCTTCCTCATCTCAGTCTGACCTTCCTGCCTTCTTCTTCCCTTACACAGACCCCAACTTGGACCCACTCATATAACCCAGGATAACCTCTCACCTCAGACTTCTAAACACCATCACATCTGCAAGTCCCCATGACCGCAAAGCACAGTGCATTGATAGGTTCTAGGAATGGAACTTGGCAGTCCTTAGGGGACCCTTTTACAGTCAACCGTGACTTCATTTCTGGCTTTGTGGGAATTCAGGAAAACTCTCCCATTTCTCTCCCTTCTTCTGTGTCCTGCCTAGTCTGGTTTGAACCATCCCAGGGGCCTTCTCATCCCAGGCCCAGCCCCTTCCTGGCCCTGGTCTCCTGTGGGCCCTTCTCCTCCTGGGGTCCTGGAGAAGAAACTGTGAGTTTAGTCACAGACCTGGAGCATTTTCCTCCTGGACACTCCCTGAGGCTATACATTCTCCAGGTCCACTGCCGTCAAAGGAAGATCCTGTTATGATCCTCACCCTATGATAGAACACTGCAGCCCAGAGACAGAGTGACCTGCCGAGGTCACACCAGAAACTCAAACCTGGGCCACCTACAGACCTCATCTCCAAACCCAGGTGCCCAGTAACCTCAGCCTACCGTACCAGGCCCTCCTGCTTTGTCCAGCTTCCTCCCCAGAAAGCTCAGAGTCCACTGGACTCTTTGGACCTAGGCTCTCTCACTCCAGAATCTATCACCTAGAGGGACAGAGTTACTGGTGCCAAAAACAGGTAGAGGGAGGCAGGGATCACGAGTCAGAGCGGTCAACTTCCTCATGCCTGTTCTTCCTCAGAATAAAACATCAAGGTCTGGGCACTCAGGGTAGAAGCCATTCCCTCTTTCCAGAGATCCCATCTCAGTCCTGGTTTGAGGTCCAGGGATCATGATGTCCCCCATTCTTTGGAGGCCAGTCCCAGGAAGGTGGATCCCTCAGCTTAATCTCCCTAGGTCGTATCCCAACTGCTCCCATAGAATCCAGGAATTCCCAGCAGCATCTTCAGTCACTGGGTGCTCTCCTGGAGAAAAAAGTGTGGAGCACTGGGTCTGGGACCCTGGAAGAGGGTAACCACAGTCTTTTGGGGGTTCAGCACTGAGCACAGGATGTGCTTGAGGCTGGCAGTTGAGTGATGACATGTGAGACTCCTGTTGTAGGACCCCAAATTCAGGCATGTGTACCCAATGCACAGTTGAGACCAAACACTGAGACAGCTGTGCGTGGAGACAGAGAAAGCTGTGTTCAGTTTGACCAAAGGGAGAAGGCAGGAAGGCAAGATCTCTCAAATCCATCTAAACACAAAGACAAAGCAGGGAGTTTTGATGCAGCTAGGAAGTGAGGTGGTGGGCGGGTGGGGGGAGGTGTCAGGGGATCCAGGGAAAAGTCTGTGTTTCTTCAGTCTTAGGTTACACCCTCTGAGCAAAGTCTGAGCAACCAGATTTCTGACTGTCAGCAGTTGGTCACAATGTCCTTAAAGGCATTCATTTCTTTGGCAAAAAAAGTCTCTGTGACCTTGAAGTTATCTCCTCCTGCTTAACAAAGAAATAATGTATTAGCAGTTTACAATTATATTGTAGAAAGAAGTGATACTCTGAGTGGTTAATATGTATAAGCAGGCAAGGGTTCTAATGAGAATTTTCTATATTTCAGTCATATTATTATTAATATTTCATATTAAAGATGATTTGGTACTGAAATCCAAAAGGACCCAGTTCCATTCCCAGGGAGCAGGCCAGGACAGCACACACCCATCCCTGGAGAACTCCAGGCCAGCTCCTCTTTCCCCCACTCCTGACACCTCAGTCCTTATCCACTCCTCTTTTTACCACCAAGAACTTCCCAGAGCTCCCATTTTCTCCAGGATAACATCTTCTGTGCTGTGAGAAGTCTCTGAAGTCAAGGGAAGGCAGCAGAGGGTCATCCAGCAGAGGTGACCTGACTTTAAGGACCCTCCATCAACAAGACAGTCAGAAGCTCTTTGAGAATGGCCACGTCAGGCACACACATGCTCCAGGCTGTCAGGGCACAGGAGCACTAGGTCCTCTCAGACCCACCTCCCAGCCCCTTGATGAAACCTGTGACACCCCATTTCTGCATAGTCCCTGTCTGGATAACACTCCAGCCCTCTTTCCCACTGACTCCTGGCTTTATGGTTCCATCCAATAAATCAGCTGCTATCCCTCTCAGCCAATCAAAACAATAGGCAAAAACTGGGGGAAATGGGTGTTTAATCTGATACCATGGAATCAGGGAGTGAATTTGTGCATTCATGCCCAAAAACCTTACTCCCCAACAACACAATCTACTCAGAATTTATATTCCATAGTCCCTCATCCACTCCCAAGGGTAAATTAACAAAGGCATGACTCAAGATCTCCCAATCCCTTCACCAACCCCCAAGATTGACATAACAAGCCTATGCACAGTTTAGGCATGATCCAAGACCTAATTATACTGAAATTTCTCTAAGGGGGGATAGGAAGTTACAACAATTAAAGAAACTACCTTGGTACATTTAGAAAGCAACTTTGAAACAAATATGAGAAATAAAAGAAACCCTGGTTGCAAGAGCCTTGTCCTATAACACTGGGAGCTGAGACTGATGCTGGCACTGGAGCAGTGACCAGCCCCTGGTGACCCCAGCCCTATCCAGGTCCCAGACCACTCGCCACCAATCAGCTCTGGTTTCCCAAGTGCCCGTGTGTGCCCAGGCTCTGCTCGTGACCCAGGCCTGGCCCTGCCAGGTCCTGCTGCAACAGTAATGGTGGAGGTTACCTCAGGGACCCAGTCCATCTCTCTCAGAGAACCTGACTGCTGTATCTCAGCCTCAACATCTCAGTGTGAAGGGCCAGGGTCCCTCCCAGTGGCCATCTTATGACCATGGATGTGATCCTATGGGAAGAAGTAATAAAGTGACTGGGCTTTAAGGTGGGCCATGTGTGACCTGACAAACTATTGAGGATTTAGTTTCCCTGGTATGCAAAAAAATGGGGCAACTGTGTGTGTAACCCAAACCTTGAAGGAACTGAATAAGAAGCCCCCTGTAACATGCAGGTTTGGCAGGACCCCCGAATGCCCTTAGTTAGTAGGCAACCTTGTGGCTTCCAAGGCACTGAGTACCTCCAGAGTAGGGCATCTAGCTTCCCAGGCTGCCCCTCCTGGAACCCCTCACCACGCCCTGACCCTCAAGGGGACACTCAGCCAATCAATTTCCCTGTCACTCTCTCCACACTTAGTAGACCCTCCTCCATTGTGACTCTTGAGTTCCTGCTCTTAAATCATCTCCTTCTCAGCACTTTGGCATGCCATGATGAGGAGATTGCCTGAGTCCATGGGTTCAAGAACAACCTGGGCAACTTGACGAGACCTCATCTCTACAATAAAAAAAATTTAAAAAGTAACTTGGCATGGTAGTGCACACCTGTATTTCCAACTACTGAAAGGCTGAAGCAGAAGGATCACCTGAAAGGTTGAAGCAGAAGGATCACCTGAGCCCAACAGGGGTGGCCATGAGCGTGTCACTACACTCCAGCCTAGGTGATGTAGTGAGACTCCATTTCAAAGAAAGAAGTCATCCCCTTGTCCCTCTGGCCATAGTTTCCTCCTTTTCCTGACCTAGATCCTGTCTTGGTTGCCTGTTACCTGTGGCTGCTCCCTCCCTCTCTCCTGCCCATTACAGGACACCCCAAGAGCTCCCCCATTCCATACCCCCCATGTCACTCTTGCATGTGCCATGGCACCATTTTCCTGCAAGTAAGTAGCTCAATTCAAGGGTACTTCACTGTCCTCCCTCTTGACCTTTGGGGGAACTTGAGCAACTTACATTATTCTCACCATTGTGAAGCTCCTCACCCAACTACCCACCACCCCTGCCAGGGCCCCTCCTGATTTCTCTCTTCTATCAGCCCCTAACCCTTGTCACTGCTGCTCTGCCAAGGCCACCTGGAGCTGGCAGCTTTGGTGACTCTTTTACTGACTGTGAACTCTTAAATTGCTGGAAAGTAAAAGGGCTCATTGCTCTGTCCCCAGCCCATTCCATAGCCTTGTCAGGCCTTGAGCTTGACAGTGGCCTAGGGCTGTGATCAGGCTCTCCATATGGCAGCCCTGCCAAGTACTGTTCTGGGTGACCAATGAAGATGGTCACTTGAGGGCAGGGGCTGCACCCTTATGTCCTTCAGAGGCTCAACCAGGAGCTGGGTCTGGCACTGCTGAGCCCCTTGAGGGTTGCTGCTCAACTGTGGAATTGCTCCCAGCTCTGCTGCAGTGTTAGCTCCCCTGCCTCCACCTGTTACTATGGTGACCCCTGACCAAGTACCACTTCCAAGGAAGCTCTGTGCTGGTGTCTTCATATCATGGAGTCTTGGACCACCCCAGGAGGTAGATATCAATATGCCTCACACCTTATGGATGAGGAAACAGAGGTTCCAGGAGCTGAAGCAGCTGTCTGGTCAGGTCTGCACAGGGTGATCACCCAGCCCCCAATACAAGGTCAACCTAAGATCACTCCCTTCCCTGATGGGAGACTGAGGAGCCCAAGCTTGCCCAGATCCTTCCAGTGTCAGAATAGAACAGATGGTAGCTGCCCAAGCTCCCAACCCAAGGTTACCCTTAACTCCTGAGAAAGCCGTGTCTGTGTGAGGCCAGGAGGCACTGAACACACAGACCACTTATGGCTATGTGGAGTGGGAGAGCCTAAGGACCTCAGTCTCTATTGAATCAGTGGGTATAGGGGGTAAACAGGAGGGGAGTCATAGGGGGACATTTTGGGTCCCCAAAGTAGAGCAAGGGCAAGCGTTTAGTGGCCATTTCACAGATGAGAAAACTGAGACTCCAAAAGAAGAGGAAAGTGCCCTGCCTGGGTTCAGATGGTAGTTTCTCTCTGACCCAACCCAGGCTCTTTTCATGATGCCTCAGTCATTCAGTCATTAACTCACAAGTTTATTCAACCAAACCTCAGTGAGCACAGATGGGGCCAGATGCTGGTGCACAGAGCCCAGGGCAAACTGTCCTGGGGGACTTCATGAACTGGAGGGATGATATGGAGATATCACTGCCCCCCACCCCATCCTCAAGTCCCCAAAACCAGCACTTGGGCAAGAGAACATCTGAGACAGCATGGGCAACTCCCCATACTTAGAATAATATGTAACCAATAGAAAATATCTTTGGATGCTCCAGCTCTCATCCTGGGCACATCACAGTTCCTCATTGACACTCACAGTGACCCTGAGGCTTAGGGTCTCCATTACCTGACTCAAAGAAGAAACACTGACCATATGGGATGCCTGGGAAACTCTCTTCACAGTGATCCTGAAGCTTAGGGCCGCCATTGCCCACCTCACAAAGGGAACATTGACCCACCCCCCAAGGCTACCAGACCTCTTCTCTGTAACTTCAGGGGCAGGGTGACTCTCCTTCCTTCCTCTTCCAACCCCCTTCCCCCACCGAGGTACAGAGAAGAATGTCAGAGTCTAGGAAATAGAGCTTGGCCTGAACTTGACCCTGCCTCTCATGACCTGGGCTGAGGTGAGGAGCTGACTCTATGGGGGAGGAGAGCCTGTGGCTTCCTCTAGAGCAAAAACAGAGCCCAGATTAGCTGCAGGTAGGGGAGGCCTGGGGGAGGTGAGGAGCAGGTTGCTTAGAACCCTGAGCGGGGGAGGGATCAGGAACTCCTACAGAACTGAGCAGGTGACCTTACCATCGGGCCCAGCTTCTGTGAGCTGAGCACAGCAGCAGTGGGAAGGGGGGCCTGCCCTCGGATGGCATTCTCACAAGGACACTCTCACATGGAAATAAGCAAACAAGACCCAGATGCCCCAAAATGAGGCAGCTAGGTTCCAAGCAATTGCCCACTCCTCAGCATGAAGATCCAAAGTCAACTTTTCCCACCAACTAGAAAGTGCAAACTTTCAGGGAGAGAGATGAAATGGTCACTGTCCACTTGTGATGCCCCCTGGTTTAGTGGCATAGCACTATGTGGAGGAGCTCTGCCCCTCCTCCTCCAGGTTCTCTGGTCCAGGGCCTCTGCTACCCCTGAGCTAGACTCTGAGATTCCTGCCCACCCTGTACCTGGGGCAGGGGTCTCCATGCTTTGACCTTGATATTGTACCCAATGGGGACGGGTCAGCCAGGGCAGCCTCACCAGTGCCCACACCTAGGGTCACTGTGAGGTCATTGTGGAGTTCCTGGCTGCATCTGGGTCCTACCCAAAGCTCCTGAGAATGAGCTGACTTTAGCCCAGCTCACGAGAGAAGGGGTGTGACCCTGCTACCATTTTCTGCTCATGAACAACACAACATGTGGAGACCATTGAGGGACCTCTGGATAGTCCTCATTCCCAGAGAAACCACAGACATCAGGAAGAATGTCTCAGTACATCCAGGACAGGAGCCAGGGAGGAACTGAAAGACTTCTGTGGTCAGCATCACAGAGCTGGGGTCATCTGATGTCCCCATGTCCACTCTAGGTACATAATAGCTGACAGTCACCCTCCACACATCTGTTGCCACACAGACTACCCCTCGTGGTGATCCCTCCTCCTGTAACCACATCAAGACCCCTGGTCATAACCTACTCCTTCTCCCGACTTAGAACCCATCTTGGTTGCCCCACCACCATTATAATGTATGGCATGACTGACCGCAGGGCCTAGTTCAGCTGCAGTACCTCCTAATTTTCATGTCATGGCTGCTACACTGAGCTCTAGAGCCTGGAAAACCCACAGATATCCACTAGGATTGGCCATCCTAGCCTTCCCAGTGTGGGGACACATCAGGGCCTCCTGCCAAAGGAGACAATAGTGGAGAGAGAAGTTGAGTCCCTCCAATTGCAGAGCAAAGGGGATTCCCATGCCCATAACCTCAGACACGTCTCTCCTGACATGGCCAGGAAAGGGGGAGGGAAGCAACAGCCAGACCTGGCCTGGTCTCCCATAAGAGACAGGGAGGCCAAGAGCAATTCCAGGAGAGAAGGGATGCAGGGTCCTAAGGCTCCCAGGCACAGTGGCTGGATTAGGTGAGACCCCAGACCAGCCAGGGGAGACCAGCTCATAGGGGGTCCCAGTCAGATGGGGCTTCAACTCAGTTCTAGTTGGATGGCCCAGTGCAGACGCCATAAAGGGACAAGTTGCAAGTTTGGCTCTCCTAACCACCTACTGCGTGCAAGAGCATGGGGTGGGCAAGGCAGGCACAACCCAGCTTGAAGAACTTGCACTTGTGGAAATGGGAAATAAACCTTACAGAAAAGTGAATGATGTCAAGTAGGAGACAGGGATCCATGCTGGGAGAAATAAAGTGGAGGTGGGAGTAGGGAGTGCCCAGCCAGGGAGTCACAAAGGGTAATGTCTCAGTGGCTGGGACAGCAAGGGGCCAAGGAGCCTTGACTTAGGTCAGACTCCTGCTGCTGGAGTTAGTGGCTTGAACTTAGCCTCAGTTTCCCTTCTGTGCAGACAATTTGGTGATAATGGAACTTTGATCCCTGGAGGGAGGAGGGGATGATCAGATAGAGAACAGATGTTGTATTTGTCTCTACAGTGGGTTGATGTTACTTCAGGTTGTCTCAGCTCCAACTGATCCCAGGCCTGGCCCCTGCCCAAGCTGGTCTCCCTGCAGGCCCTGGCCCCTCCACTCAGCACAACTGGCCTGGTGAAACCAAGAGTCCTTGAGGTCAGAAATAGCTGGGAAACCCCGCTCAGCCCCAACCCTGGCTGCAGGTGCATCTGTCTCCCCAGGGTGGGGGGAGGTTAGGGGGATCCTGCTCTCCAAGCTTCCACCAGTCCAGCTCGTGAGCAGACCTGTGTCCCAGCACTGAGACACCCAAGCCACGTACCCAGGCCTGAGTTGGACAGGGTCTTGAGGTCTCAGGAAATGTTCTGAACACAAGGCTCAGAGCTGCGGCCAACCATGGGACAGAGCCAGACACTCAAAACTTGCTGGGAGCCCAGCTTAGGCAGGAACCTGGCCTGGGACCAGTTGGAGCTGAGACAGTCCAAAGTAACAATAACCTACTGTGGAGACAAACACAACACCCTTTCTCTATCTGATCATTCTCTATGTGAGCCGAGGGAGAAAGCTGGCCATGGGACCCTGTGGTGACATTCCACCTATTGCCCCCAGACCTTGGATTCTTTAGGGAGATTGGGTAAAGTACAGGGAGGAGGAAGGAAGCAAGGACCCTCCCAATCCCTGGGAGCTCAGGGTCTGGGACAATAGCGAGGAACACAGAAGCACAGCTGCCCTTAAAAGGCCTCCTATGTTCCTCCCCAGTGGAGAGAACCTCAGACTGGTCAGTCCTTCATCTACGTGTCTGCATATCTGTCTGTTCATCCATATGTGTATACATACATGCATGCACCCCTCCATCTTCGGGCCCCTGAAGCCTCCTTGGGTCTGATCTGTGCAGGGTCCTGGGCTCCTCTGTCCTAAGTTAGATGGGAGTGACTGAGCTTTGGCCCAGGTGAGACCTGAAGTGCCTTCTCACACTCCACAAAGGGGCTATGACATTGCATTGTCCTGTTCCCTGCCCAGTCCCACCCCCATGCTGGGTCTAAATGGTGAGGGCAAAGGGAGGGTGAGGGGTTGAGGGGCTGGCAGGTGCTCCCAGCCCAGTGGATGACCAGACTCACCCCCATTACAGGCATCTCTTTCTCCGCTCAAAAGAAAGATTCTGGGACATTCCAGGACTCCAGGTCCTGATGGGATCAGGGGATGGGACCAATATTAAATCCCTGGGCCTGAGTCATCCCTGCAGATGGCAAATTCCTTCCACCAGTGGGACACAACCAGGTCATTCTCAGGGGACAACAACCAATAGCTCTCTTCGCTCAGGGAAGCCCAGAGCTAGACCTGTCATACACGACTATATACACGACATGTCCCCTGAACCACGAGAGGTGAAGTGTGGAGTGGACAGCCCTGAGGCGAGTATCCTTACATCCACCTTCCATACCACATGCCTTCCTGGGAGCCTGGGGAGGATGACTTCGGCCCAGCCATTGTCAACCAGTTCATCAGCTGCACCTCACTGCACCCCACCTTACTCTCAACCCACCTTACTCCTATGATGACTACTAGACCAGGGCCTGGGATAAAGTGAGCTCAGAAGAGTCATGCCCCTGCCCAGCCCAGAGCTCATGCTACAGATGAGACACTGATGAAGAAGACAAGGGCCAGGGAGTGTGGGGGGTTCCATGTGGTAGGCAAAGTTGGCCTAGTGGCAGTGGTGACCTCAGATAAGCTTGAAAGTTAGACCCCAGATCTAAGGGGCAGAGGAGGAAGGAAACCTGGGGGCTGGGTGTGAACAGAGGCACG
Source organism: Carlito syrichta (assembly GCF_000164805.1). Taxonomy (NCBI): domain Eukaryota; kingdom Metazoa; phylum Chordata; class Mammalia; order Primates; family Tarsiidae; genus Carlito; species Carlito syrichta. Next base: position 14,227 of record NW_007231649.1, on the reverse strand, counting down.
GGGTGACTATAGCATCTCTTCTCCCCACAGGGCCATGGGCTGGCATACACTTGAGCACCCTGATCCCTCTATCTAGAAGACCCCAGATTCCTGTCCCCTGCGTCACCTGGCATGTCATCCTGCTCATCACCGAGGAAGACCTTAGACTCTGTGACAGGTGGCTGGGCCGGACCTCCATGGGGACAGAGGACAAGGAGGGAGGAGGTCTGGACTTTGCCTGGGGAGGAAGGAGAATGTGACACACACAGTGATAACTGGGTGGAGAAAAAGAAATAAGCAGAGGATGCTGGGAGACAGGCCCAGGGTGGGCTCTGCAGGATGCACAGGAGTTCTCCAGGATGGATGGTGGACCAAGGCCAGAGTGTTCTATGCCCCAGAGCCCTGCAACAGAGCTGGGGTCTGGTTCAGAAGTAAGTCCAAGAATAGAGGCCCTGAAGTCCTTGGGTCTGGCCAGATCTACAATCTTGAAAGGCAGCTGTGTCCTGTGGGGACACCATTGAAGGCCTTGTCATCCCTGTGCCATTTATAAAACATGGGAACACATTATCTAGCTGAGCCACTCGTGGATTCTGTGAAGCCGACAACCAGGATCATCATCCCATTTCGCAAGTAGGAAAACTGAGTCTCAGAACAGTAAAGTCCCAAAGAACAAAGCAGAGCCAGCTGCTGAGTCTCCTGACTTTCAGCCCAGGACCTTCCATCCGACAAATGGGGAAACTGAGGCCAGGAGAGGAAGGAACCTGCCCAAGCTCACACAGGAATGCACCTGCATGGAGTGCTGCCCTCTGCCAGATGCTGAACACATGGGGTGACCTTCCTCCACTATTTTTCGGTCCCAAACCCATTTCAGGGGTGCAGAAAAGCGGCCCAAGAGCAGGCATCAAGCAGAGTCAGAGCCACAGACCCCAGCAGTCATCCGTACTGCAGGGAGCAGGGAGCAGGGAGGACAGGATGGCAAAGGCGTGGGGGAACCCCAAGCATTGCTCTTCCTGGAAGAGACTCTGCAGTGGGAGCCTAGACCCCAGGGTCAGACAGGGAAGGGGCCTCACTCGTGCTTAGCCCTCATCAGCCCTTGACCTTGGGCAACTTGCTTCTCTTCTTTGGGCCTCAGTTTCCTCATCTTTACAAGGGGGTGATAACAATCTCTCCCCACAGAGTAGACTTGGGGATTAGATGAGATGATACCCAGCATGTACCTGACATGTGGGGACTTCACCAACCCCCCTAGTCATTGCTGTCATCTGCTGGGATCTTACCAGGAGCCTGCCTCTGACATGCTGTGTGACCCTGGGCAAGTTATTTCCCCTCTCTGGGTCCCAATCTTTCTTTCTGCTCAAGGAGCTGCTGGGTGAGGAGCCCCTGGGACAAGGCATTCAGGAAACCATGGGATTCCTGGATGAAGGTGTTGACCAGCGAGGCTGGAGGGGGAGCAAGACCTGGGTGGGAGTAGGGTGGGGGCCAGACCAAGCAATGGGTGGCATGATTCACCTTCCCCAGCTCTGGTGACCCTGCCTACAGCTGGCTGACCTAGAAATCCCCAAGCTAAAGTTAACCCCGCCCTGGCTGAAACCAGAACTCAGAATAACACAAAAAGAGAGAAATAAGGGGAAGAGAAACTGAGCCCATGGTCAGCAGGGTGTGGAATGTGTCAGGACCAGGTGTGGCCCAGAATGGGCATGAGGCAGTTTCAGGGCTCTGCCGGATGTTTGTGCAGCCCACAGGTGGGGGCGACAGAGCCCTCCCCCCAACCCCACCTCTTCCCAGCCCCAGCCCCCAGGTCTACTGCTGCCCCTGGCTACCTCCCTGAACTCTGAGTCCATCCTGGGTCCTGAAATCCTAAAGGGCCTGCCTGAAGGGATCTCAGAACCAGCCAGAAGTGGCCCTAATTGTCAGTGGGGCCCCAGGGAACAGGGTAGCCAGGGCAGGGCTCTGGAGCCACTACCCCCACCCTTCTCTGGGCAGAACCAGCTGATGAGGGGCAAGTGGGGCAGCACAGACTTCTTAACTTCCCAGCACCTCTGAGTGAGACGTGATTCAGCCTTTTAGGCCTTCCTAATCTGTCCCCTGTGTCCAAATTCTGGGAACATATTCCTCTTTGACCCAGAAATCCTGCTTGTAGGAATTGATTGTGCAGACACCCCAGGGCTAGTGCACGTAGACGTAAGACCAGGGTACACCTGAGGTGCGTGTCTAACTGCAAAACATAACAGACAGCCTTATGTCCTGGAGAAGGCCACAGACAGAAAACCATGGTAGGGCATGGTGGAACACAGGCAAGTGACAAGAGAAGGTTCCAACTTGGTAATAAGCACATGACTTTATGCAGAAAAAAATCTGAAAGAAGCCACACCAACGTGCTATCAGGGGTCCTCCCTGGCAGTGTAAGCTCAGATATTTTCTCTGTATTCTTGATGTTTTTCTTTGTTTTCTAATTTTGCCAAGAATATGTATTAGTTTCATTATCAGAGAACAAGACGCTACACTGATTTAAGATATAAGGCCCTCTGAAAATGGTGTATCAGAATATGTGGATGGCATCTAAAAGGCTTGAACATTATCCCAAAGGGGTCACAAGAAAAGATTTGACATGTGTGTGCATGTGTCCCTACAACCATATCTGTCCCTGCATTCATATCTGTAGTCACATCTGTTCCCTGGAGCTGCTTGTAGGGGCAGAACCGTAGATAATGATGGTTTCCATTTTGCACATCTGATTTTTCTTATTTTTGAACAATAAGTATACATTTTTTGTGTCATTAGAAAAACATAAAAGTTTTTTTATCACTTAGATGAGCATATTTCCAGGCTCAGTGACACATGCCTGTAATCTCAGCACTTTGCGAGGCTGAGGCAGAAGGAACACTTGAGGACAGGAGTTTGAGACCACCCTGGCAAACATGGTGAGATCTCGTCTCTTCAGAAAAGCTTAAAAATTACCCAGTCATGGTGGTGGGTGCCTGTAATCCCAGCCCTTTGGGAAACTAAGGAGGAAGGACTGCTTCAGACTAGGAGTTCAAGACTAGCCTGGGCAACATAGTGAGACCTTGTATCTAAAAATAAAATAAAATAATGTTAAAAATCAACTTATTTTTCCCAATTCATTTAACATTAAGAAAATATGTATTGTCTGTCTGCTACACCCATGACAAGCAAGGTGCAGGGTTTGGGATTAGGCTGATGAAAAGGCAGAGCCATCTCTCTTGGGAAGTGAGAAAGAGGTCATCACAATAATAATATGACCAGGTGCAGTGGCTCATGCCTATAAACTCAGCACTTTGGGAGGCTGAGGTGGAAGGATAACTTGAGGATAGGAGTTTGAAACCAGTTCAGGTTAACATAATGAGACATCTCTACAAAAACGTTTAAACCATTAGCCAGGCATGGTGGTGCATGCCTGTAATCCTAGCTACCCAGGAAGCCGAGATAGGAGGATAGCTTGAACCCCAAAGTTCCAGGTTGCAGTGAGTCATGACTGCGCCACTGCACTCCAGCCTAGGTGACAGGTTGAGACCCTGACTCAAATAATAGTGATAATTGTAATACGGATTCTTATCCTCAAAATCTTAGGTCCTACCCAAGTTCATGAACCTGTCTCACAGCTCCAGCCAGTTCACCAAGGCAGAAGGCTGAAGGAAATGCTAGTCATAAATGTGGAAAGAAGGGGCATCACAGGGGTGAGTAGAGAGGAGAGGAAAAGAGCCACTTCTTTTAAATACAGTTAAACACAGAAGAGGGAGAGCTTGCACACCAAAAGTTTAAGCAAGTTCTGCATATTTATAAAAGTCTTCCTATAAATAAAGCAGACTGGCTTAGGATGAGGTAGGTGGGAATTGGCAGAAGTTGTGAAGGAAGGAAGAAGGTCAGAATAGACTTCAAGAGTTTTTACCAGTTCCTTGGACAGAAGAATTGTGTAGTAGGTCAGAGCATGGTATTTGTAGGAAGATATTGACTCATTTCTCTGCCACTTAGAAGTAACAATTTACCTTGGCAACTAGTCTTTCTCCTCCTTGTAATCTGATCTTTGTGATTTTTATAATATTAGCAGCTATCTCACATGAAAATAATGGGAAATTCATAGAATGTACATCAATTTCTAAATAGAATACCTGGTTTGATGAATGGTGGGAAGAGAATGGAAATTATTATTGAAAACTCACTCTGTGTTATCTATAACTTATCATGATTATACTTGTATTCATTATGGTGTAGCTCTTACATATTTGTCATTTCTTTTCTTATAGTCATAAAGTCTCCATGTAAAGGAACTCTGTGTCATTGTCATTGCTGGGTATCTGCTCTATAAGCAACAAAAAGCCAGACGTGTGTTCACTTCCCTCTTTCTCCCTGAAAAAATACAAATTTTAGCCCAATTCTGTGAGCCTATTACAGTGACTTAAATCCCAAAGGGCAGGAACTCAACAGTCACATCTCTAGCCTGCACTACCCCAAAGAGGTCCCTTCCCACATCTCCAGACTCCATCTCCTCCCAGCACCTAGGGCCTAGTAACTTTGAGGCTCCCAATAAACAGTTTAAATGAGAAAATGAAGGAATGGAGGGAAGAAGAGATGGATGGGTGGATGGATGTGCAGATAGGTGACTGATTGGTGGATGGATGAGCAGGTGAATTGGCAGACACATGGGTAGGTGAGTGGTAAGATGGATGGATAGTTGGGTGGTTGGATGAATGAATGGGAGGAGAGATGGATGATCAAAGATGAGTGGGTGGATGGATGAGTGAGTGGACTGGCAGGTGAACGGATGGATGAGTAGTTGGGTGGGGGGGGTGAATGGATGGAGGAGGGGTGGATTATCGAGGTTGAGTAGGTGGATGGATGATTGATGGAAGAGTGGATGATCAATGGATAGTTGAGTGGATTAGTGGACGGATGAGTGGGTGGGCTGGTGGGTGCATGAGTGGGTAAATTCTAACCATGAGAAACACAAAAGCTAAGTGCCTGGTCGCTCTGTGTAGAGGAGACTGAATCTAACACTTGGGTTCCAATCCCAACTCTGATCCTGACTCAGGTATAACCTTGGGCCCTTAATGTCTCTAAGCTTTGTCCCCTCACAAGGCAAAAAGTATGTCAGTGCCTGACCTGCCCACTTCACAAACTGCTGGGAAGAACACTGAAAGAACATACATGCATGAAGAGGCTTTAAAACCCTAGAGAGTATCCCAGGTGTGACCTTAACATTGAAAGGATCTTGGAGGTCATTAAGCTGACTCTCCCTGGGGTTGGATCACAGTTTATGGTAAAAGCCTGCACTTGTGTCCCAGACAGACCTGGATTCAAATCCTGGCTCCACCACTTGTTCAAATGTGTGGCTATACTCTCTGTGCCCCCCTCTGTGATGTAGAGGTGAAGATGGTGGCAGCTACCCCTTAGGCTATGTGAGGATTCAGTGGGATAATTTTGGAAATCACTCAGCACAGCACCCAGCAGGGGTGTGAGGCCAGATCCCAGGTCTGCCCTCTGTGATCACATAGAAGAGACTCCATCTCTCCTGTCCATAGTAGAGTGTCCCAGAGGTTATAGGACTGGTGAAGTGACTTAGGATGTCTACTTCAGGGGCTCATAAAATCCCAAAAAGTGTCTGCATAAATGTTCATTGTGGTGAGAGGTCTGTGACTTTATGCAGAAAGAGGCCATGCTCCATAAAGGGTTAACCACAGTCATCTAATCCAAGACCTTCATTTAGGAAACTAAGACCTAAGTTCTGCCCAAGGGTACTCAGTGGGTCAGGGAACAGCAAAGCACAGTATTCAGCCCAGTGGGGGAGAAGCAGGAGCTTCTGGGTGGGAAGGGTCTCCCAAATGGGATGATTTGACTGCCTTGGAATACCAGACCGAGACAGGATTACTGCCACCTGGGTGCAGCATGCACTGTTGGGGGGGGGGAGCAACACCAAGATGGGAAACAGAGGGTAGCAGGAGCTGCTATTTGGTTCAAGTAGTAGGACTGAAGGGGAATTACAACTTTCCTTTTAAAGTTATCTTTCAAGGTTGTTGGAAGGTGGTTTTAATCATAAAATTGGGAAGAAAGAGGTGGCTGGTGGAAAAAACGTCTAGACCCCATCCCCCAGGGGACCTGCAGTTCTCTAGTGCATGAACTTGTGGTAATAAAAAATACACCAAATGGGGGTAGAAGCAAAAAGAAATCAAATTTACCAAACACGGTGACCTGAAGTAAGCCAAACACCTGAAGCAGATATCCCAGGAAGAGGATTTCTCTCCTGTCTCTGGAGCCATTGTGGTAGAGGCTCCAGGGCTCCCTGGCAGAGAGGTGCCACCAGGGCCCCCAAAATTCTGCCCCAGGTGGAAGCAACAAGGCATTATTGAGAACACAACCTTGTTGTTTTGTGACTTCCTCTTAAAATACAGTTTATTAGACTTTATTTTCAAAATAAGAGCCTGTGGCAAACAGCAATGTGAATAATATAAGAGAAACAAAATGAAAACAATCCACCCCTCATCCTTTATCCAGAAGAGCCACTGCTAACATTTTGATGACTTTTTTCTATATTAGTTGCAAACTAAACACCCATAAAATAAATAAAAAATAAATAAATAAGATGAATCTGGACAGTTTAAAAAATAGTAATACGAAAGGTTGCACAACATTGTGGATGTACTAAAAGTATCTGAAATGCATACTTAACAATGGTGAATTTTTTTTTTTTGAGTCAAGATCTCATTCCGTTGTGTCCAGGTGGGAGTGCAGTGGCACAATCACAGCTCATTGTAGCCTCGACCTCCTCGGCTCAGGTAATCCTTCCACATCAGCCTCCTAAGAATCTGGGACTATAGGTACTCGCCATTATGTCCGGCTACTTTTTTTTTATTTTGTGAAGACAAGGATGTGCTATGTTGCCAAGGCCGGTCTTGAACTCCTGGGCTCATGTGATCCTCTCGCCTTGGTCTCTCAAAGTGCTGGGATTACAAACAAGAGCCACTGTGCCCTGCCTAAACTGGTGAATTCTATGTAATGTAAATTTCACTTCCATCAGCCATCCAGTCTAAGAACATGGCCAGGACCTCAGGAAGACCTGAGTGAATCATCTCTTTCCTTCCCTTCAGCTTGGCCTGCTTTTGAACCCCTCACGTGCATTGCATTAGATTATTTTCCATGATTTTCTTCTTTCTCAGCACCACATCTTTGGTATTCATGCTGATGGATTGCTCATTTTCACTGTCGACAACAAGCCCACCATGGTGAGGTCCCAGCACCCAGTTGTCTACTTTGCTACCACCAACATATGGGCACTTCTCCCTAAACACAGGATATCACTCACACCCATCTGAAGTGCGGAGTGAGGGTTTCTCTGGGGTCTGTCACCATATAACACGTGGTTTCACTTTGTGTTTTCAAGTATAGTGAATTTTAACCTGATTATAAAATGCAATGCAATGATTCTTTTAAAATAAGGCAGAAAAGAAAATATAGTGAAGAAAAGTTTCCAGCACCGCCTGGAAATCTCTGCTGGGCATATCTGGTGTATGTCCTTCCTGACTCAGCACTGAATTTCTTTTTTATTTTCAGCCCTGAATTTCACATAAACAGCAGATCTACTATGGTTTATAGATGGTGACAGATGGTAGATAGATAGATGATAGGTAGATAGGTAGATAGATGATGATACATAGGTGATAGATGGATAGATGATGATTACATAGACAAATGATTGATAGATAATATATAGATGACAGATAGATGATAAATGAATGGCTAGATTGATAAATAGATGATAGGCTAGATAGATAGATGATAGATAAAAAGATATAGATAGATGATAGACCTTCTCTGAAAACCAAATCCAGCAGGTGTGGCACATGTCGCACTTGGGAACATGCAGCTCTAACAAGACTCAGGTAGCCCCTTCCCAGGTCCCGCTGGACAATTAGGTTGCTCTTCTCAAGTCATTCACTGTTCTGAGCAGGATGAGCCAACACACTTCGCCTCCATCTCTGTGCCTGGGTTCCACAACTGACTTGGGGTTGACCCTCGCTCAAGGATCAAAGGTTGTGCCTGTCTAAGACTCTGGAAGCATGTTTCAGACTGACTTCCAGAAAGGTGAGCAGCATTGCCCCCTCAGAGCCTGGGAGGGCCACCTTCCTCCCACTGGAGGGCCCTACACAGGTATGGATGGAAAGGCGCCCACAGGCACTGCTGCCCCACCTGTCTCACACAACCCCAACTGTGCACCTCCTCCCAGTTTAGAACATCCAGCATGAGATGGCTTGAACCAGATCCCAAGACTCCCCCAAGGGAGGACTTGGACCCGTCCCTACTCTCCACTACATCTGCCCCATGTCACCATGCCAGCACCGAGCCTCCACAAGGAAAGAGAAGACCCAGGGCTGTGAATTTGGTCTCTGGTACTCTGGGGATCTGGAAGGACATGAGAGCTAAGAGTGGAAGCTTGGGTATACTGCCCCAGGATGATGGGCTGGGGGCTGGGGTCATGGAGTCTGCGCATGTAGGGCTGAGGAAGAGCTTGAGAGGCCCTGTTGGTGGCCACTGTCCCTATGGTCAGGGCCCAGAAGATTTGGCCTCTGATGGCCTAAATAATACATTTCTGAGACTAGAGACCCCAACATGGCCTCAGTGGGGTGGTTGCCCTTGCTGTGGAAGGTTAGGGGAATCTCCAGCCCTAACACATTTAGCAGCAGGGTCAGATGCCCTCCCCCACCCAGTCCTGGCCCATGTCCAAGAGACCAGATTATTGAGCCCTTCAGGAGTTCCAGCTACCCAGATCAGCTGCCCTAGAAGTCAGAGAGGTCTGGGGGCACCACAGAGTCACTGGGGAAGGCCAAAGGGGGCCTTAGGGAGAGGACCCCACCACTCAGCAACAGAGGAGAAACTGAGGCCCAAAGGGAGCATACTGTGAGCCTGGTTGAGAGTCTCAAGGCTCAGCACCTCTCTCCCCACAAAGAGCTGCTACATATCCTTGCTCCATGGCATTCCCTCCCATCCAGGCTTCAGTCCCATGACTTGCACCCAAAACTCAGCATCAGCCACTCTGAGCTGAGAAGTCCCTGTGTCTGCGAGGAGACCTGAGAGCCAGCACCCTCACCCCAGGCCACCTGGCCTCTGGCTCCCCTCTAATCAGGGAGCCCCAGCATGGCTCACACAGACCCAGCCCTGCCATTTTCCTTCCTTGGAGCCTGCAGGGCTAAAGTCAGTCCAATGCTAATCCTTCCAGCCCATTTTGGACATGAGGAATACACAGGATCTGAGCAGAGCAGCCATCCCCTTCTGCCACCCATCCTTCCAATCCTGGGGAGCAGAGTGACACCACTGCCCTACACTCACTCCCAACCCAAGGGGCCTCAGGACAACACTTGGGGAGAGGAGGTCAGGCTGTGGGGTGCTCACCCAAGAGAAGGAAGGCTGAGTGACCAGGAATCCAGCCACACCGTCATCAAGCATCTATCCATTTGCTGATATACAGAGATAAGTTTATATAGTTGAAATTGGATCTGATAAATATGTTACATTTACTTGTAGATTCTGTTAGTGTATCTGTACATTTTATGAGATTTGCTACACTTAAACATGCCATCTGAATAATGACAATTTTGTCGCTTTCTTCTACAGTACTACACCTTTCATTTATTTCCTTTGCCTTGCTCCCCCTGCTGATGTCCAGCTGGTGACCTGAAGAGGGATGTCACCATCCTCACCTGACTGTCCCACTATAGACACCACATGAGCCTGCAGCATTCCTGGCCAACATATCCTGAATATCCCTATACAGGTGCCTCCACCCCTCCCCTGCCCCACAGACACACACTAACCTATAGCTGACAGTGCCCTCTAGTGGCCACTGTTGTTCCTTTCCTACAAGGTCTCAGTCATATCAGTAATAACACCTAGGAGTGTTCATCTGAAATCCCAGAATGCACAAATCATAGGAAGACAATTATCTCCTTTTGCAGAGGGGGATGTGACTTCACCAAAGTCACTTACCAGGCTAGTGTGGAACCTTCACTTGCTTCACCAAGTCCTGGGCACTTAGATTCCAGCAAAGTCCAGTTCCCACAGCCCTGCCAGAGCCCAGAGGCTGGGCCTTCTCCTAGGCAATGGGTAGGGCAGAGGATCTGGAAGTCTTGGAATCCCTCTCTCACATACACAGGGTGCACAGCCCGCAGGATGGAAGAAGGCACCCTGGGGAAGAGGGTCTCCTCTGTGCCAGGTGAGATAGGGTCTAGGAGGGAAGGGTCTGGTCTTTACAGAAAAAGAAATGCCAAGAACGTAAACACAAGTGCCGGTGCACCCCACACAGCAGCAACCAATGCTGGCCTGTCAGCAGCTCACAGATGCTTTTACCAAGAAAGAAACACAAAACTGACCAGGTTACCGCCCATTCTTTCCCCAGAAGGAACCCAGAGCCACACACTCCGCAGCCACCACTGCTCTGCTCTAGGCCCTAGGGACGTGGCAGTAGCCTCAGGGACCAAGTTCTGGAGCAAAGTGCCCATGGACAATGGTCCTGGAAGAAACACCACATGATGCTGGCATATGTGGGTGACAAGTTCTTTATGAAAAGGAAAGGGCAGAGGGTTTAGCTGGAAGTCCGGAAGGGTCACCCCAATAGCAGGGAGGACCAGGCTGAAAGTACCCAGGGAGGAGAGAGAGCAAAGGCCTGAGGTGGGATCTCCTAGCAAGTTGCAGGAGCAGCAAGGAGGCCAGTTCCAGGAAGGGCAGACAGAAGGAAAGGGAGCCAAGGGTCCTTGGGGTCCCACTGAGCACCTTACATTTTGTTCCCAGCATTCGAATACACCTGAGCAACATCTTATGGGACGTGCCAGCTCCTTCAAACTTTCTACCTGTGTCTCCAGGACCAGGAGGTCCTACAAGCTTGACTAGAGAGGGCCTCACAGTGTACAAGGTGAAGCTTGGGTTGTCCCAGTTCCTGGTCCACAAATACAACCCAGCAAGCCGTGTGTGGCAGATGCTCACCAGGTATCTCTGTAGATTAATCCCTAGTTAACCACTGTTTTTTGGTTGTTTTTTTTTGAGTTGAAGTCTCACTCTGTCACCCAGACTGGAGTGCAGTGGCCGCTCCCAGCCACTGCAACCTCAACCCGCTGGATTCCAGCGATCCTTCCGCCTCAGCCTTCCGAGTAGCCGGAATTATAGGCACACGCTACCATGCCCGGCTGATTTTTTTATTTATTGTAGAGATGAGGTCTCGCCAAGTTGCCTAGGAGGGTCTTGAACCCGTGGGCTCAGGCAATCCACTCACCTCACCCTCCCAAAGCACGGGATTACAGGCTGAGCCACCGAGCCCGGCTAACCACAGTTTTTAATGCAATTGTAAATTGTATCCTTAAATAGTACTTTCTATCCATTTGCTGATCTACAGAGATAAGTTTATATAATTGAAATTGGATCTCATAAATATGCTACACTTCCTTGAAGATTCGGTTAGTATATCTGTACATTTTGTGAGGTTGACTACACATTTAAACATGTCATCTGTGAATAATGCCGATTTTGTTGCTGTCTTCTGAATTATTTTGCAGTACTGTATTTTTCATTTGTTTCCTTCATCTGCTACCCCTACTGATGTCCAGTAAAATGTGCAACAGAAGGGAAATGGGGGTATCCTTGTCACAAAGGGATGTTTTTAAATACTTCACTGTTAAACATAGTGCCTGCTCTAGGTCTCCTTCCAGATTGTCTTACCAGATTAAAGAACTATTTTATATTTATTTTAAGATATCTAGATTTTAAAAATCATTCATTGGATCTTATTTGATGCTTTTTCTACATTTTTTGAGTGATTTTTTTCTCTTTTAATATTGAAAGTTGTGTTAATTTTCCTTATGTCGACCCATTCTTGCACTCTTGCAATGCATGAGCCAGACTTGAGTGATACCAGATATCCAGTGCTACAGCTGGGCTCCATGTGAATGAGGCGTTGTTTATTCTGTAGAACTTTTTTATTCTCTGGAGGAATTCTGTAAGGTTGAAATTCTTACCAGTGGCGCTCTCTCTTGGCTACAACTTAATGCGTTTAGAAGAATTGAGATTTTCTATTTCTTCTCAAATCAAATATATGTGTTCAATTAGATTTTTCAAATATATGTGTTCAATTAGATTTTTCTAAGAATATCCTCGTTTCATCTCAAATTATTGGCATAATGTTGTTTAAATACACCCTTGTTGTCCATTTTAGGTATTCCACATCTGTAAAAAATACCCCTTTTCATTTTTCCTACGGGTACTTTGTGTCTCCTTTCTTCTGTTCCTGATAAATTCACCAAATTATTTTCACATCAAATTATTTTCACATTCCCTTTTCACAAATTTACCAAATTATTTTTATCTTCCCCACTGAATATGTTATCTGATTCTTTAATATTTGCTCTCCCTTTTCTTATTTCTTTCATTCTATTTTTCTTTGAGAGTATTGTGCTGTTGTTTTCTAACTTTCTGAGATGTATTCTTAGTTCATTAATTTTCAATCTATTTGATATAAAAATGTCTATGCACATTTTAAGGTTATCTATTTTCCTCTATAGTACTATATGAGTTGTATTTTGCAAGATTTTATGTAGTGATTTCATTATTGCTTAATTCAAAATATTATCTAATTTCTAATTTGAGTATTTCTCCAGATTGTTGACAGAATTTTTTTAAAAATTTAAAGCACATGGGAATGTTCCACCAAGATCTTTGTTACTGACTTCTAGTAACTTGCTTGTAGAACATATAAGGAATAATTGTGGTCATTTGAAATTTGTTTAGGTTTTCTTTATGGCCCAGTATATGGTCCACATCTTGACCTGTTTGGGCTACTATAACAAAATCCCATAAACTATGTGTCCTATAAACAACAGAAATTTATTCCTCAGAGTTCTGGAGGTTTAGAAGTCCAAGACCCGGGCAATGGCAGATTCAGTGTCTGGTGAGAGCCTGTTTCCTGGTTAATAAGATGGCACCTTCTTGCTGCATTCTCATATGGCAGAAGGGAAAAGGCAGCTTTCTGGACTTCTTTTAGAAGGGCATTAATCCCATCCATGAGGGCTCTGCCCATCATTGGGGGCTCCACTCTTATGCCTAATCACCCCCCAAAGGTCTCGCTTCCTAACACCACCACATTAGGTTCAACATATGAATTGGGAGGAGACGTAAGCATTCAGGCCACAGCAGTCAATTTTTGTCAGTGGTCCCTTTCTGCTTGAAGAGAATATACACACTATAGTCCTGGGTGCAATATTCCACTAGGGCAAGTCGGTTAAGTCTTCCAATCTTCCATTATCTTCTTTAAGTCATTATCTTCTTGGCCATAAAGTTTTAAATTTTGAAAACAATACTGAAACTATTCAGTTCTTTTGGGTAGGTAATTCATGGTCTCCTTTGCTCATTTGGTTCCTTTTTTCAATAATATTTTTTATTTAAAAATTGTGGGGAACAGTTAAGCGTTAGGTATACAAACATGCATTGTGCAGGTAAACTTGTTGATGAGGTGTGCCCCACCCCATCCCCAGACAGATATTGACTACCGTTTATCCCACCGCCCTTCCCCTCCCTGACCTCCCATACTTTCCCGCCACTGTCAACCCTTTACTTATATTATTACAATAGTTGTTCAAGGTCCACTTATGAGTGAGAACATGTGATACTCAGATCTTTGTTGCTGTGAGCGATCACTCAGTATCATAAACTCTAATTCCAACCAGGTTGATGGGAAATTCATGAATTTGTTCTTTTTTTTTTTTTTTCATTAATCAGTATTTTTTATTATGGTTTTGTGGGGTACAGTTAAGGGTTAGGTGTACAATGACGTTTCATTCAGGCACCCTGTAAATAAAAAGTGTTTTCCCATCCCCCGACAGATATTTGCTACTGTTAATCCCATCCCCCTTCCCCCATAGTTTCCCAGTACCATCAGTCATTTTCTCATAGTTTTGCATTGGATGTTCAAGGTCCATTATATGAGTGAGAACATGTGATATTCAAATTTTTGTTTTTGTGAGAGGTCACTCAGTATTATAGACTCTAGTTCCATCCAGGTTGCAGCGAAATTCATGATTTTGTTCTTTTTTATGGCTGCGTAGTATTCCATCTTGTATATGTACCACATTTTTTTTAATCCAGTCCTCTTTTGATGGGCAGCATAGTTGTTTCCAGGCTCCTTGCTATTGTGAACAATGCTGCGATAAACATACGTGTGCAGGTATCTTTTTTATAGAGTGATTTGTGTTCCTTCAGG
>NW_007231648.1:0-33519 GCF_000164805.1 Carlito syrichta | reverse complement strand
GTGTGGCGGGGCGGGGCTTGTGGGGACGGGTGTGGCCATCCCGAGCTGGGGGCGGGGACTGAGCGCGGGGCGGGGCCGCTCATCTCTATTCTGTTTCCCAAGCTCTATCTCCGCTGGCGGTCAATGTTCAGCCGCGCGGCAGCACCGAGCCCCCGCCGTGCCCCCAGCCCCACCCGGGTGGCGAGAGAGCCCTGCTCCTGGGCCTCTGCCTGCTGGGTCCGCCCTGGTGAGGACGCCGCCTGTGACCCCCAGGCCTGGGGCTTTCCCTGATCCCTTCGGTCCTCCCCCAGGAGCCCTTGATCCCCAACTGCGCCCCTTTGGGGTCCCCAGGTGAGCAGGGGCGGAATGCCGCTGAATGCGGCCCCTGCCACGTTCCTCCCACATCCTCTGCAGGTCATCATGGCTGAGAGGGAGGCGGGGCTGAATTCCAGGGCATCGGATCTGGCTGCTAGCACAGACCTTCTTCATCGCAGGCGCTGGGACAGGGCGTACAGGAGCCACGGAGGTGGGGCCGACGGCGGGTGGAGCCTGCCCCCGGGGAGCGCTGAAGCCCGTGGCTGGCGTTTCCAGGCGCAGGTAGCAGGGCGAGCACCACAGCCCCCAAACATTCCAACCCAGGGCCCGCGGGAGAAGTGCTGAGACTGGGCAGTGCAGCACCCAGGCACCCTGGGCGGCTCACACCCAGAGCGAGGGGGTAGAAACTCGGAAGGGGCGGGCTTGTCCCTGGGCGGGGCTGGCGTGGAGCACTGGCTGCGGAGCCGAAGCTCCGGATACAACCAGGGTGTGGCGGGTTGGGGCCTGTGTGTTTGGGTGTTGCTAGCACCGGGCTGAGGGCGGGGCCTCAGCGTGGGGCAGGACTACTCGTCTCCTCTCTGTCTTTCCCACGCTCTGTCGCTGGTCGTTAGTTAAAGTCAGCCGCGCCGCTGCGCAGAGCCCCCGCCGTGCCCCCAGCCCGGCCCGGGTGGCCGAGAGAGTCCTGCTCCTGGGCCTCTGCCTGCTGGGTCCGCCCTGGTGAGGACGCCGCCTGTGACCCCCAGGCCTGGGGCTTTCCCTGATCCCTTCGGTCCTCCCCCAGGAGCCCTTGATCCCCAACTGCGCCCCTTTGGGGTCCCCAGGTGAGCAGGGGCGGAATGCCGCTGAATGCGGCCCCTGCCACGTTCCTCCCACATCCTCTGCAGGTCATCATGGCTGAGAGGGAGGCGGGGCTGAATTCCAGGGCATTGGACGTGGCTGCCAGCACAGGCCCTCTTCATTGCAGGCGCTTGGACCATGGCTACCTGAGCCACAGAGGTGTGGCCGATGGTGGGTGGAGCCTGTCCCCCCCACCCCAGGGAGCGCTGAGGCCTCGGGGTGGCACTGAGGTCAAAACTTGCCAGTTCTGACTCTTTTGAGCTGTCTCCAGGAGTGTGTGACCCCTGACCCACAGGAACAGAGGCCAGGCTGTGAATGTGTGACCAGATGCTGTGTGGTGTGTGTGTGTGTGTGTGTGTGTGTGTGTGTGTGTGTGTGTGTAAGAATGGCAACAAGGCCTGGACCAGGGACCACCTGGGAGAGGGATGTGGAAGTCATGGGCTATCTGATAGCTTTTTTCCTATTCCCTGCCTCTGGCCCTGCCTGGTTGGACCAACATCTTGGGGGAGGCAGCAGGGACAGTGGTGGGTGCAGGCTGCCCCATTAGCTGAGATTTCCAGGGAAAGGGAAACTACCCCATCCATTGGCTTTGCCTTCTTGGCCCATGGCCTTCTCTCAAGGAAATGCATGCCTGCAACTCAGTCTGCACTGTGTCCACTGGCCAAGTTTTCTGAGGAAGGAAACCTCAGAACAATAGCATTTTCTTTGATTCCAGATGACTGGAGAGTAGCGCTGTGGGTCTAGCATCCATAAACCAAAGTGAAGCAGGGAAAGGGCTTGGCTTAGGAAGTTCTGATGACGGGAGCCGATTGGAAAAGGCAGGCAGCATGGTATCAGGCAAGAGCCCTGGACTGGGAGTCCAGAGATACTGATTCACCCTGTGACTTTATACAATCTCATTTCATCCCGGAGTCTCAGTTTCCTTCCTACCAAATGATGACATTCTGCCTTTTTCCCAGGGTTGGTGTGGTGATCAAGGGAGACAGTGGCTACAGGGATTCATTGTTAATTGCATATGTGGCTATAGGAGTGCTTTGTTCACTGCCAACGTGAGTCCAGACTCTTAAAGGTATTTGACATGCCCTGGTGAGGTGTGACATATGGCAACTGACAAATTTGGCCCCTGCCCTGACTCCAGTCTTACTGACTTAACCAAGGGGGCAGCAGCGTCTGGTGTCACTCTTCTGCTGCTGACTCTCACTCTTCTGTTTTCCCAACAGGAAGGGCCCAGCCTCACCTCGGCGACCTGCAGGCCCTGAGCAGCTGAGGCTCCCCTCGGAGACTTATAAGCCTGTGGCCACTGGCATCCAGCAGCCTGCCCTTCCTGCCTCCTCAGGGCCCCTTCAGAGGGCTCCTGGGTTTTCTGACCACCCAGAGGAGCCTCTGTTGCTCTCTCCAGCCATCCTTCAGCCCCACTCTCCTGGTTCAAGCAATGTTCTTTCCCCTTTAGGCCTGGGGGCCGTCTCAAGGCTAGGGGTGACTCTGGGCTAGCATGTTGGAAGACAAGGTGACCAGAGAAGAGGGAAGCCTGAGGGGACTGACCATCCCTGGAGGCCTGTAAGAGGTTTGTGTGTGTGGTGGGGGAATGAGCCACTGCAGCCTCCACCCAGACTCTACAAGACACTCTGGTCCCACTTCCTGCTCCTTACTTCACCTTCCTCCACTTTCCCCATCCGCCCTTTCTCTTCTGGCTCCTCTTTTCAGGGAACCTTGCTGCACCCACACCTGCGTCTCCCCTCCCTACCCCTGGCCCTGTCATGGCGGGTAGCTGCCCCTGCCTCACCAGCTCTCTCCTTGCTTTTCTCTCTCCTCTTTTCTCTGGATTCATCTGCAACTTCCAGTCAATCGGGTTCAGGCAGGTCTGTACTTTCCTGAGAGCCCCAGGACCCCCTTGGCCCTCTTAGCAGATCCTGCCTCTTCTTTGGAGACCTCCCTTTCCAAGCCTGCCTGAATACCTGTTCTGTGACTTGACATTGGTCCCCTTAGACCCGAAGCCACCCCCTCCATCTGTGACTTAGGCTGTGGTAGTGGTGAGCTCACACAACCAGATGTGATGTTGGCAAAAGCTCGTGCCCCTCTGTGGAATTGCCCCTGCCATCATCTATATCTAAAAATACACACACACACACACGTAGCCGAAAAACTGTGTCTAGTGCTGAGACCGATCACTGTGCTTTCCTTGTGTAATCTTGTGACCCAGCTACAAGAGCCAGCTGTTCCCCTGACATCCTCCCTTCAAAATGTGCCACGTCCAGTGAGCCTCCCTGTCATGTCTGGGCTGTGTACAGCCAGGCCCCTGACTTCTCTCCTACCCTCAACCTCGAAGCATGGGTGTGCTGCACAGGCAGCTGTGTGGGCTGATGCTACTGGTCTTGCTGTCTTTTGGCTGAGAATAAAACCCACTCCTGGATGACAGGAAATGTGTGTCTCTTGGTTATGTTCTTGTGGAATCGGCAGTGGGGAGAGGGTGGGGAGAGGCCTTGCCCTTGCTAGGGCAACGTCTGGAGTGGTGGGAAGGCCAAATTCCTCGTGGACAGCCCTTGGACTGTGAAAGTCACACTCATCCTGTGAACCTTGCTCAGGCCACTAGAGGGGAGAGACTTGAGTTCAGCCCTGGGGGTGGATGCTGGCTGGATCCAACACTCAGAGGGGAGAGACAGACAGACAAAGGGGAAAGGGAGATGGAGCAGAAGACATCTGGGTTGGGAGGGGGCACTCTTGGGTATTGGTACCCTGCATTCCCTCCCATGGAGGCCATCAAGGTAGGACGTCCCCCACACCATGGCCCTCTGGCAGGTCCCTTGGAATGCCCCAGGCAACAAAAAGCAGTACACAGGTCACAGGTCTGGAAGGTCCCTAACTGCCCCGTCAGACATGCTTCGACACTCTAGGACTCTGAACAATCTAGAAGCCTGCCCGCTGCTGGCACTAGTTTCTCCATTCAGTGGTGAGACCCAGGACACAGCTGGAAATGGGCACAAGGCTGAGCAGTAGGGATAAATCCATTTATTTTATTTTAAAATAAAAGCAAAATAATCTGGAGCCATGTCACCAGGCTGCCACTACCCCTTCTCCACCTTCTTCCTCTGCCCTGTGTTATCAATAAATCAGTTTCCCAGTCCCAAATGTTAGAATCTTCTCATTTGCCAGCTCCAAACATATAAGCTCCAGAACATTGCTAGCTCTGGAACATACAAAAGGTTACATAGTTACAACAGGTACACAGGTGGAGGGGAACCCAGCCCAGCAGCCAATGCTTTTGCCTGTCTGACAGTGAGCCCAATTGTCCCCTTGGGGAGAAAATTCCGACCCACTGTCCTGCCCCAAGTGTGTCTGAGTCAGAGGAGGGAGCCATCTGAAGGAAAGCCTGTTTGGTGGAATAAGCAGGCTGCCAGGGAGTCCCTGCCTCTCCTGAGGGCTCCAAACAGCTAGACTTAAGAGGATTTGACTCTTTATTTTACTGGAAGTAAGCAAGCCCAGAAATTAAGATTAAGCCCTGACCAGGAGGGCAAAGGGTCTGCACTGGTTTGTCTCCCTGTCAGACAGGAGTCATGTCTTGCTACTCTAAAGATGAGGGGGTAAGGGGGAAGGAATGGCAGGGAAGGAGTGTCAGGAACAAAGTGACTGGGGCAGGGTGGGAGGAGAAGAAACAGGGTGGGGGTAGAGCCTCCGCTCCCATTTGTCTGAACTCTAGATGACCAAAATCGCCACACCACTCTTGTCAGCCTGGTAGAAACATGGGATGCCTGGATTGATGCCCACGCCTGGGTGCTCCTGGGGTTTGTGGATCTGTGTTGCAGCTACATGATTCTCCCGCCTCTCCTTCTGCAGGCTGCCCATTGTCCGCAAGGCCCGCCTCATAGAGATCTGCAGAGGGAGCGAGCACGGCCCTCTGGTTCTAGTACAGGACAACATACTCACCTGGGGATTAGGGGACTCAGAGGCGGTCACATCCACCTCCAGGGCACTCCCCACCACGGCCCTCGTATCCTGGCACACCCTTAGTGTCAGTCTCTCAAGCAACTGGATGCAGTTGTCCACAAAGATGAATATCTTCACTTCCTCTTTGCCTGTTTGGATACCCCTGATTTCCTTCTCTTGCCTGATTGCTCTGGCATGGTCTCCTGGCACTATGTTGAATAGATGGCAGAGAGAGCACATCCTTATCTTGTTCCCATTCTTAAGGGGAATGATTCCAACTTCTGCCGACTGAGCAAAATGTTGGCTGTGGATTCTTACTGTTTTGAGGAATATTCATTCCATGTATAGAGGTTCAAGAGTTTTTCATCAAGAAGGGATGCTAGATTTTGTCAAATGCCTTTTCTGTGTTTAACAATATAATCATGTGGTTCTTGGTTTTACTTCTGTTAATGGGCTGTGGATTACATTGATGGTGCTGTGAATGGTGAACTGCCCTATATTCTAGGAATGAAACAACCTGGTCATGGTGGATGATCCTTGAGATGTGTTGTTGGTTCCGATTTGCTAGAATCTTGTTGAGAATGTTTGCATGGATGTTCATCAACAAGATTGACTTGCAACTTGCTTTCTTGTTGGGTCTTTGCCCAGTTTGTGTATCTGCACAACTTTAGCTTCCTAAAATGAGTTGGGGAGAGTTTCATCATTCTCGATTGCCTAGAAAACTTTCAAGAAGATTGGTATCAGCTTCTCTTAGTATGTCTCATGGAATTCAGCTGGGAAGTTATTTCGCCCGTGGCTTTTTGGGTGGGGATATTTCTTTGACTGAGTCCATTTCCTGGATTGTCATTGGTCTCCTTAGAGTTTCAATTTCTTTTTGTTTCAACATCAGGAGGTTGTGTGTTATAAGAAAGTCCTCTATATCCTCTAGGCTTCCTAGTCTATTTGCATACAGATATTCACAGTAATCTGTGATAACCATTTGCATTTCTTCAGGATCAATTATGACTTCAACTTTTGTGGCTCTACATGTGTTTATTTGGTCTCTCTCTCTCTCTCTCTCTCTCTCTCTCTCTCTCTCTCTCTCTCTCTCAGCCAATCTGGCCAGTGATCTTTTAACCTAATTTATCCTTTCAAAGAATCAGATTTTTTTTCTTGTTGATACTTTCTATGATATTTTTGTCTTCTATATATGCAATTGTTATTTTTTTTCTTGATGATCTGGATTCTGCTGCAGAAGTGAGGATTTAAGTTGTCCTGCCTTTTCAGCTCCTTTAGGTGTGACGTTCGGCACTTTGCCTGCGATCTTTCAGTTACATTGATGTGTACGTGCAATGCTATGAATTTTCCTCTTAACATTGCTTCATGTCATCCCAGTGATTCTGATAAGATGTGTTTTTGTTTTCATTTGCTTTCAGAAATCTTTGTATTTGTCTTGATATCTGTGTTGGCCCAGAAGTCTTTCAGCGGTATTTTAATCTCCATGTCTTTGCATATTCTGGGCATATCTTCCTGGCAATATTTATTTTTACTCCACTGTGATCTGAGAAAATGCATGGTATAATTTTGATCTTTTGAAATGTGTTCACTCTTAATTTATGTCCGACAATGAGATCAATCTTAGAGTATGTTCCATGTGCAGATGAGTAGAATGTATATTTTGTAGGTGTTGGGTGAAGTGTTTTATGGATGTCTGTCATCTTATCCATTTGACCGAGTAGCTAATTGAGGCTCTGGATTTCCTTGTTGCTTTTCTGCTTTGATGATCTATCTAAAGCTGTTAGTGAAAGATGTAGGTCTCCCACTATGATTGCGTGAGAGTCAATGTCCTCTCTTAGCCTACTCAGTATTTGTTTTATAAAACCCGGTACTCCTTGTTGGGTGCAAGTATGTTTAGGAGGAATAGTTCTTGCTGGTGGATTAACCCTTTATCATTATGTAGTGTCCTTCCATGTCCATTTTAACTTTCGATGGTTTGAAGGCTGCTTTGTCTGTTCCAGAATAGTTACACTTGCCCTCTTCTGTTTTCCACTTGCCCGAAAGATCATTTTCCAGTCGCCAACTTTGAGCTCATGGGTGTCATCTTCAGTGAGAGGAGTTTCCTAGAGGTAGCAGGTTGTTAGATGATGCTCCTTCATTCAGTCTGCCGCTCTGTCATTCAGTGGTGTATTTACACTATTCACGCTCAATTTCATTATTGAAATGCAAGAGTTGATCCCTATCATAGAGCTCTTAAGGGGTTACTTTGTTTCCTTTTAACTCTTGTGTTATTTATTTGTGTATTTTCATGTTTGTGAGTGCATTGTATTTTCTGCTAACTCTGTGCTTGCCCGAACTTTTTGATAGGCATGACCATTCCTTTTTTGTATGTTCTCTGTTCCACAGCTTCTTAAGCATCTCCTGGAGGACTGGTCAGGAGACAACATATTGGATTAGGGATTGGAAGTCTGGGAATGATTTTAGTTGTCCATCACTTAGGAAGATTAGCATGGCTAGGTAAGAAATTCTTGGCTGGAATTACTGATCTTTAAGAATATTGAAAGCGTCTGAGTCGGTGGGACTACAAATCGGATCCACTGTGCCTAACATCACTGAGTTTTTTAGAAATCCTTTTATAAACCTGGGTGAAGTGGCTCACGCCTGTAATCCTGGCATTTTGGGAGGCAGTGGTGAGAGGACTGGCTGAGCCCAAGGGTTGGAGACCAGCCTGGGCATCTTGGCGAGACCTCATGTCTACAATAAACCAAAAATGAGCTGGGCATGGTGGCACACGTCTGTAGTTTCAGCTACTTGGAAGGATGGGGCTAGAGGATCACCTGAGCCCAGCAAATTGAGGCTGTAGTGACCGTGAGCATGCCACTGCACTCCAGACTGGGCAACAAAGTGAAACTCTGGCTCAAAAAACAATACTTTTAGACATTTTTTAAATAACTCCTTTCAGATCTCCCTCACTGCCCCAGCAGTCCTCTTGAAATCTCCCACACATCACTCAGCAGTACACAGGTGACAATGCCTGAAGGTCCCTAACTTCTCCATTGAACATGATTAGAAACTCTGGGACTCCAAACAATCCAGAAGCCTGCCCTATGCCAGTACCAATGCCAACATACAGTGGGGTAGACCCAGGACCCAGTTATGAAAACATGAACATGACACCGAGAGGTATGGATGAATTCATTTATTGTATTTGGAACTGAAAAGCAAAATAACTGGAGCCCTGTCACCAGGGTTCCACAACCCCAGATCCCCGCCTCCTTCCTCTACCCTGTACTAGCAATAAATAAGTTTCCCCAAACCAAATTATTATTAGAACCTTTTTATTTGCCAGCTTCAACCACGCCTATTATACAGGGGGAGGCAAAACTCCCAGAATAAACAAAATGTCACACAAATACAATATGTACACATGAGCAGGGGAGCCCAACCACACAACCTGAGTTTTCCCAGCCAACAGTTAGCCCAACTGTCCACCTGGACAGAATGCCTCCCCATTGTCCTGCCCCAGGTGTCTCTGAGTAAGAAGAGGGAGCCATCTGAAGAAGGCCTGCTGGGTGGGGTGAGGAGGTGACCATGGAATCCCTGCTACTCCTGACAGACAGCTAGATTTTTTAGCCTCAGGCATTTTGTTTTTCTGGATCAAAGCAAACCCAGAAATTAAGATGAGGCCCTGATACAGCAGGTGAAAGGACTGCACCCATTTCTCTCCCTGTTAGGCACAGGCCTTATCTTGCTACTGTAAAGATGAAGGGGTGAGGAGGGAGAGATGGCAGGAAAGGAGTGGCAGGTACATGGTGGCAGGGGCAGGGTAGGAGGGGAAGGAGCATGGTGTGGGCAGAGGCCCCAGCCATTCTCCTGGCTCTAAATGTCCAATATCTTCAACTCATTACACCCATGATGCCTGTAGAAAAAGCGTATGCAGGGGTTGTCGGCCAGGCCTGGGCTCTCCTGGGTGATCTGGATTCTGGACAGCAGGTGAGTAATCTGCTGTGTAGTGGGACTCTTGGGGGTAGTGCCCTCCCCTGTGTCTCCTTGTGTTGACTCCCCATCGTCTGTCAGGCTCACCGCGCTGAGACTTGTGAATGGAGACAGGCCAGCATCTGAGCACTGTGCCCTACCCATACCTGCCCCACCCTCTTCAAGTATGCTACTCACCAGCTGGCTGCACATGGGCAGCTCCCAGCTCCTAAGGGGCTGCAGGCCCTGGAGTGGACTCTGCAGCAGGGCTCTGGGTAGCAGCCAGGAATTTGTCATGCCACATTTCATGCCCATTCACAAGTTGTGACACCAGCTTCTGCAGATCCTGAAGCTTTCCCTGAAGGGAGAGATGCTCAGTGTGTGCCCACCATCTGCCTAGTCCACAGACAGGTTCCTGGGCCCTACCTCTATCTCTTTCTTGTCCTGGATCAGCCAGCTGAGGTCCTCTTCCTCCTCTTGGCACCACTCCTTCATCACTGCCCTCTGGTTCTGGGACAGGGCAATGTACTCTCCTGCAGGAAGACAGGGCTGAGAGGCTAGTCCTCCCCTCCTCCCAGGGAGCTGCTGCACTATGGCCAAAACCTCCCTGCTCACCAGGAGTGTCGGTCTCTTCAGACAGCTGGATGCAGCAATGATCCAGCTCCAGGCTCTAGACTCCTGCATGTCGTCCTTCTCCTGCATCACCTGCAGGAAGCAGCTCTGGAACCAGAACCCGGAGTCAGGGTCAGCAGCATCCTGCCACCCCAGCCTCTTTGGGCCTGTCAGGAAAGACTCCCTCACCTGAAGATTCTGCATGGCCCTCTGGAGGGCCAGGTACTCACCCCTGGTCCCAGGAGCTGGAGTTGCCTCCTCTGCCGCCTTACAGGTTGGGTCTGCCATCTTGACCAGACGCTGGCAGTCCACTGTGTGTTTCTTCAGCTGCCCCTGGAGCCGTGCCTGTTCCTTCTTATCACTGGCTAGATCCGATTTCAAGTTCACCACCTGCAAGCGAGAGGGTGTGTTTTTGTGGGAGGAACCAACAGGACATATTGGGGGCAGGCAGGTGGAGAGGAGCTGCACTTTTGGGCTTCTTTGAGGAAACCTGTTGTTCACAGGCATGAGGGTGTCTGACCACTGACTCCAGGGAGGGGAGAAGTTTAGGGAAATAAAAGGCGGGAAAACCAAGAAGATAAGGGTGCCCAGGCAGCTCCAGAGGAAGACAAGTGGTTAGGCTCACCAGGGCTTCTTGGCTCTCAAAGTCCTCCAGGATGGTCAACATGGGCCGGGGAGGCTCCTGGTCCTGGTTCTCATCATCCTCATCTGTATCCTCATCTCCCGGTTTGCACTCTACCGGGATAGTCAAGGGGTCCTCAGACAGCACAGCAAGGGAGACAGAGAGCTATCTCTGCTCCAGTGTCACTGTGTAACCCAGGGCTGGCCCCTCCCCCAAGGAAAACAATCAGTTGTTCCAGTGGTCTCTTCTAAGCCCTCAGTCCCAGGCCACAAAGGGCCCCTGACTTCCTCAGTCTCACTCACCTTCCATGGGGATGTCAGTGAGATCATTCTGGGCCTGAGGCTCCTGGTTCGGCTGGTCTGCAATTTTCTGACATTCCTGCAGATGGGAGAGGAATGAGAAGGACCAGGGTGGCCAGGTCCTCTCCTTCAGGCCCACTCCTGGCCCCTCCCATACCTGGGTTATCTGCAACTCTAGGCGGGCCACTATGGCCTCGACCTTGGCTTGTATGGCTTCATCCTTTATCTGATCCATGAGCTTGGCCTGTAGCAGCATCTCTTTGTGCAGCGCCTCCTTCTCGGAGACCAGTTGCTGATAGGCAGCCTCCTGCTGCTTCAGATGGGCCAAATACTGGTCTTGCTGCTCCTGCAGACTCTGAGTCTCATGGTTCTTTAGTCCTACCTGCAGGCAGACCCGGGAATGAGCATGGTTGCCAAGGCTGCAGTGAGGTAGATCATGAAACTTCAGGGCTCAAGGGATCCTCCCACCTCAGCCGCCAAGTAGGTGGGACTCCGGGCATGAGTCACTGTGCCTGGCTTCCCTGAGCTTTGTATCAATCCTTGGAGACCTGTCTTATGTATATTATACACAGTACACACACATAGTCCATCTTCCTATACAGATCTCTTAAAGGGGGAGGCAGAGGTGGCATTGCAAATGACGCATCCTCAGAATGCCACCAGTGCTCCAGAACAGGCCAATGCCTGACACCAGAATATTAGGGAGGGGATGGGGTTAGAACACAGGGTTGACCTTCCCCAAGCTTGAAATGGGCAGGATGAGACAGGCATTCGACGTTGAAATTCTCCCCCAAACCTGGCAGCAAACAAAGAACTTGTGTTACTTTTTCCAGTTGATTCAAAATGCCTTGCTTCTGGTGTTTCTGTAGGGAAAATCAAAGAAAGGTGACTGAGGGCACCCCTCTTCTTTCTACCTCCCAGACCAACAAGGGGTGTGCAGGGTCAGGAATGGGTATTAAAGGCCATATTCTCAGATCCTATGGGGCATGAAGAGACACCCTCTCCTCAAGTTCCCAGGGAACGAGCATTTGAGTCTGCCTTGGTTTTTGCTGACAGCTACAGAATGGAAAGCTTGAATCTAGATTCTCTTTATGTATTAATTTTTTTATAGAGATGGATTTTGTTATGTTGCCAAGGTGGTCTTCAATTTCTGATTGAAGAGATGCTCCCACGTTGACTCCAAAATTGATGTGATTGTGGGCATGAAGCACTATACCTGGCCTGGATTCTTTTTCAAGGACAGCAACAAATCTCCAGAAATGAAGTTTGAGAAAATAAATGCTACCTTTCCATAAGTTTGTGATGTGGATTCATTAACTACAAACTGCATGAAAGATGCTGTTCTTTTTTTATTTTTTTTGAGTCAGACTCTCAAAGGTGTCACCCAGGCTGCTGTGCCATGGCACAATCACGGCTCACCACAGCCTTGACCTCCTGGGCACAGGCTATCCTCCTGTCTCAGCATCCAGAGTATCTGGGATACAAGTGCACACCACCATCACCAGCTTATTTTTTCATTTTTTTTATAGAAAGGAAGTCTCACTATGTTGTCCTGGCTGGAATCAAAATCCGATCCTCTCGCTTCAGCCTTCCCAAGGGCTTGGCTTATAGGCAAGAGTCCTGCACCCAACCTGGACTGGTTTTAATGGCAGGAACACAGCAAAGAAAGGACAGACAAAAGACCTCTGCTCTGAGGATTCCATTCCAGCAGAACTTTAACCCAGGGTTGTCCTGGCTAAAAGAGACATTATACCTCCAAATTCTATCTCACCAGGAAACTCAAGCCCAGGCAGGACTGGTGACTTGTTCAAAATCAAAAACAGAGCAAATGAGGAGTGGGGTCTTGCAGGAAAACAGGGCTCTGGATCCCCTGTGGGGCAGACTCCCCATCTCCCACCCCAGGGCAAGTGTGTTGACGACTCAAGCAATGGCATGCACAGAACAGAGAGGAGGTGCACAGGGCAGCAACAGAAGAGCCATGCTGCATCTCCATGCTCTGCGTCTCCCCCACTGAGGTCTAGGTCCCCTAGTACCCCTTCTTTCTTGAGACCAGGGGCCTTCAGCCCCTTTCTTCAGAGTTCCCAGGGGAAACTGGAGCCCAGGACTGAAATTAGAAGAACTCCTGGACTCCTAACAGTTCCTCTATGGTTTCACTGAGTTGACTGCTTCCTGGAGAGCTGGTGTCCTGGGTTACTGCTGGTTTTTGGTACCTATCTGAGAGGTGGGCGAGGGTTGGTGGAGAGGTAGAGAAAACAATCCTTAGGGCTGAGAGTGTGGGCTGTCTCAGCTGGCAGAGAGGCACCAGTCCCCACTGTGAAAGGAGGACAGGGGACTGGCCTGCAGGGTCCCTAGGCTTGGTTCTGGGCCACCTACCTCCAGATCATTCATGCTGGCAGAAGATGCAAGCCCATCACCATCGACATAGGAAGTGGACTGAAAGAGATGAGCATTTATATGGAGTTGCTTGTCTCATTCGAAATCTTACCCTCTGACTGACTTCCTTTTCCCCATCAAATGACAGAGATCTTTTCTGCCCAGGTTGAGCCCCTCCTCCTGTCACCCTCTGTGCACACTTCTCGGGCTTCTCATCCCCAGGCTTCCCTTCCTGAGCAGCTCTCATCTGGGCCTTTCTGCAGCAGGATCAAATGACAGAGAGAGTCTGGGGTCCAACGTCACTTCTGCAGCTTCCAGGGAGAAGCTCAGAGAAGACGTGGCCTGCTCGATGTTACCCAGCATGTCACTGTTCCCAGATCTGCCCCTCTCTCAGGAATCCCTGTCTTGGTTTCTTTCTATCAAATTCTCCTTCCCCCTCTTGCCCCTATTCTGGGTCCTGAACCCTGATGGTACCTCAGACACGAGACCATTGAGCTGCTGAGAGGGTCCTCGCAGGCTCTCTGTTGATGAGAAATTCCTAGAGACAGAGACACAGGGGTCAGGATGGGTGACTCGGGGGAGATCAGGGTCCCAGGCTGTGTCCTGCCCAGACTCCCTCGGTCCAGGGACCACTGCCCTTTTGGGGATACTCACTTGGTTTCATCCGGGAGATGAGGGCCATAGTCCACATCATGGTTCTGTTTGGGAAGAAAACATGAGGTGGTTATGTAATTCCCAGTGAAAATTACCTGGGGGCAGAGTGAGCCAAGCTTAATCCAACAACCTTTCACATCCGCAAACCAATAGGAAAAGCCCAGGCTCAGCCTCTTCTACCCCAGTCACCCCAAAGGGCACTTGGCTTAGGAGTGGAACATATAGTCTTCTGGGATGTGGGAAGGGTGAGCATTCAAGAGGGCAGTGGCACAGGGGAAGGGCACAAACCTGAGCTGTCACTGTACTAGTGGCTCTAGCACCAGGTGGAAAGATACCGTCAGATGGCATGGGATCATCAGCAGGTCGTGCCATGGGAGTGGCATGGTCTTTGGGTGCCTGTCACAGAAAAGAGCACCGGGTTAAGATACCATGTAGGAGAAGGTGACTCACTGACCTCCGTGGACCCAAGGGTACACACCAGGTAGGACAGGTGTTACTGGAGTCACAGTGACAGTCACACATGTTGTTGACTCCACTCCAGGGTGTGGGGATGGCTTGCCCAGACCTTGGGCTGATTGGATGGCCAAAGTTCAAAGTGGCACAACCTCCTTGAACATATGAGAATTTTCTTCTCCCTGGAGCTAGGCAAAAGTCAGCTCAGCTCTGGACTGTGGCAGCCATGACTGGCAGGAGGAAGGCTTGCCAAAGTCAGAGAGAAGAAAGGCAGTGTTCTTGCAGGAGAACAGCTGGTGCCACAGGGAGACCCTAGTCTGGGTCCTCCCGGGCAGAAGGTGGTGACGATGGAGATGTCGGGGTCAGTGTGGCTACCGCCTTTCTCCCCCCTCCTTTCATTTCCTCTTTCCTTTCTTCCCTGCTCTGACCATTGGCTGTGTTTCTCATTTAGGCCTTTTCGGGTCAAGAAAGTGGCCCAACTATTAGCCTCTCACTGCTCTCTAGAGATAAAAGGGATCAAACCAAGCCACCCCAACCTCTCAGTTCAGAAACACCGAACCAATCAAGAAACCACCTGAGAAACAGATGTGCCCTGTGGCAAAGTGGAGGTCAGGTGCCTTTTTCCTGGAAATAGCAGCTGGGGACGAACACAGGATTTAGGACTTGGAACACATAGAAACCTCTCACTCACCCCAAGGGAACCGACCTGCTTGACTAGTGCCCCACCAGCCCAGCCTCTCTCCAGGCTCAAGCCTCTGGCTCTAGAGTGTGTCTGATGTCCAGCAAGGCAAGTTGAGCAGAGTGTGGAAAAGAAGGCTGACTAGCAGAAGTCTGGCAAGTGAATGCTAGGGAGCCAAGGCCTGGCCAGGTGAGCCAATCTCATGAGGAAGTGGCTGCACTTGTCTCTACGGAAAGGGCTGCCTGCTCTCTAGACCCTTCTCCCTGGCCTCTGAAATCCCAAATCTACTTCCATCCCTCGAGCTAGCATTGCAGAGGCTGACAGAACTGAGAATGAGCCAAGTTGTCTTTGTAAGTTTACTGTGACCAGAGCTCTCATGCACAAGATTTGAGGGGACTCTGGCAGGGTCTAGGTTCTTCCTGGCCACTTGCATTCTCACTAGTCTCCATGATTAGACACAGGGACACTCCAAGAGCGGAAAAAAGTATTTTCCTAAAGACTTTTCAATACATGCAACATGATTTCTTTGTCAACAACCAAGTTATTTCATAATTTTAAGTCTTACAGCTAAGAAAGAAGTTTAAAAAATGCCTACTCCACTCAAGATGTTCCATCCCATTAATTTTTCTCTCTCCCTTATCCCTATTTCTGGAAATGTTATCAGCTCTATTCAGAATATGGCAATCAGAGGCCTGCATTCTCAGGTCCTCCCCTTGGGCTCCACCTGCAGGCAAGAGGTGTGAGTTTTTGTGTGGGGAATGCACAGGACGAGCGGAAGCCAGGGAGATGGAGAGAAGACCCTCTCTCAGGCCTCTGTGCCATCTTGAGAGTATTGATTCTTCTGATCCATGGGCATGAAATGTCCATTTGTTTGTGTCATCCTTGATTTCGTGGAGTAGCGTTTTGTATTTCTCATTGTAAAGGCCTATCAATTCTCTGGTTGGATGGAAGCCAACGTATTTCACCTGCCTAGCATGCCCGCTGCTCCTGGGCCCTACCTTCATCTCCTACTTGCCCTGGGTCAGCCACAAGATGTACTCCTTCTCCAGGTGCTGCTCCTTCAGCACTGCCCTCTGGTTCTGGCACAGGGCTTTGAACTCACCTGCAGGATGGCAGGGCTCAGAGGCTGGCCTCTCCACCCCCAGGGAGATGCCACACCACGACTCTAACATCCGGGCTCACCGATAGCATCAGTCTCTCCAGAGAGCTGGATGCAGCGATGCTCCAGCTCCTCCATTCGCTCATGCATGTCTGCCTTCTCCCGCATGACCTCCAGGAAACGGCTCTGGAGCCAGAACCCAGAGTCAGGATCGGCAGCACACTGCCACCCCACCCTCCTTGGACCCATCAGGAGAGACTCCCTCACCTGCAGGTTCTCCATGGCCCCCTGGAGGACCTGGTACTGCTCCTCAAACATAGACTCAACCCTGGTCCTAGGGGCTGAAGTCACCTCCTCCGCTGCCTCCTGGGACAGGTCTGCCAGCTTGACCAGGCACGGGCTGCACTCTCAGTGCTTCTTCAGCCGCCCCCGCAGCTGTGACCGCTCCTTCTCTGCACTAGCATGAACAGCCATGTGAAAGTACGCCACCTGCAGGCATGAGGGATGTGTTTTTGAAGGGGGAACCCAGAGGGGCAATTGGGGGCAGGTAGGTAGAGGGAAGCCCCACTTCTGGGCCTCTGTGAGTGCACCTGTTGTTCACAGGTGTAACGGGGTCTGGAACTGACCCCAGGAAGGGGAGAAGACTGAGGAAAATTAGAGGACAGAGAAACCAAGAAAATAAAGGTGCCCAATCAGTCCCAGAGTCAGGCAAGGGGTCAGGCTCTTGAAATCCTCCGGGATGGTCAGAATGGGCAGGGGGGCTCCTCGTCCTGGTACTCATCATCCTCATCTCCCGATTTGTACTCTACTGGAGCAGTCAGAGGGCCCCTCAGATAACCAAGCAAGGGAGACAGAGGGGCTGCCTCTGCCCCACCCTCACTGTGTAACCCTGGGCTGTCCCTCACCCAAGGAAAACAATCAGCTGTTCCAGAGGTCTCTTCTAAGCCCTCGGTCCCAGGCCGCAAATTACCCTGACTTCCTCAGGCTCACTCACCTTCCTTGAGGAGATCAATGAGGTTTAGCTGGACCTGCAACTCCTGGTCGGCAACTTTCAGACATTTCTGCAGGCAGGAGAAGAATGAGAAGGCCCAGGGTGGACAGGTCCTCCCCTTCAGGCCCACTCTGGCCCCACCCTTACCTGGATCTCCTGCATCTCCTGGCAGTCCTTTATGGCCTTGGCCTTGCCTTGAAGGGCCCTATCCTTTGCCTGATCCAGGAGCTGGGCCTGTAGCAGCACCTCCTTGTGCAGCACCTCCTTCTCAGAGACCAGTTGCTGATAGGCGACCTCCTGCTGCTGCAGCTGGGCTAAATACTGGTCTCGTTTCTCCTGCAGACTCTGGGTCTCCTGGTGCTTTAGTTCTACCTGCCAGCATACATGGGCCGAAGACCATAAACTGGATGGCAGAGACACTCTTGGCCTGGCTTCCTCGCTCCTGGACTATGTGACTGCCCTCTTGCCCAGAGATCCATGGTCCCTGCACCTTCTTAACCACCACTTTAACTTTAGGCCACAGATGTGTGGGAGCCAACCAACATCACCTGGGTAGCTGCACACAAAATGCACACTACTTTACATGAATGATTTCATTTAAACTCAACATTGCCCATGAGCAAAATGCTCAATTCCATTTTTTTTTAGTTGGGGTCTCACTCTCTGGCCTATTCTGGAGTGCTGGGGCATTCTGGAGTGTTGGGGCATAATCAGGGCTCACTTGAACTCGAGGGCTCAGGTGATCCTCCTGAGCTGGGACTATAGGAATGTGGCACCACATCCAGCGAATTTTCTTTTCTTTTTTTTTTGAAAAGATAAAGTCTTGCTATGATGCCAAGGTTGATCTGGAACTCCTAGACTCAAGCAATCCTCCTGGGCTCAAGCAGTCCTCCTGCCTTGGACTCCTAGTGTGCTGAGATTACAAGTGTTAGCCACCATGCCTGTGATAACTTCCTTTTTACATTAAGGAAACCAGGCTTAGAAATGCCAATTACTTGACTAGTGACCATTAGCACTGAGGGTGAAATCCAGCTTGAACCGAGGAAGATTCTGTCATGACATTCTTTCCCTCTTATGGAGGCTCCATGCCTTTAGCTGGGATGATCATGTCCAGATCTTGGGGGAGGCCAGGGCTACCCACCTCTAAAAGTCAAGAGACATGGCAGCAAGAACCCGGCACAGGACTGCTCAGCAAGCCATTGGCGTCATATGTCCCCCAGGTTGGAGTGACCTCTGTCCTTCCTGGCACCTCCCCTCCCAGAGGCTACTGCCCACATGCCACCCTTTCTCAAATGGGAAGGGTTACCGTTTGGTTCAATTCTCTCAGATTGTCAAGAAGTTGGCCCAACTTCCTGGCCATCTCTTCCTTTTCTTGCTGCTCTGCATACAGCCCACTGGTGAGCTCCATGTTCTCACTCATCTGTACAGAAAAAAGTAATCAGTGCAGCAGTCAGCAACTACAGTGGGTGGAAACAAAACCTGGTGTCCACCTTCCACAGCACAGAAATGTGGGGCGGCAGGCTAGAGGGTCATCCCCCCTCCCTGAAGATCAGAGCAGGGCTTTGGCTCACATGGTGCCTTCAAGGGTACCTGTTGGGAGCCAGCCGTGGAGTCCTGCCTGAGCGTTAGGGATCCAGGTGGGCTGCGGACCTTGAGACCACAAGGCTGGTTCAGGAGTTGAAGGCCCATTCCCTCCTCCTTTCTTTGTTGTTTAGCGCTGCTCCACCTTCCAGGGACCCTCTAAATCTCTTTTGGGGGGCTGGCCCCCCATAAATGGTGCCCCACGTTGGGGGCCAGCCCCCCAAAAGAGATTTAGAGTGTCCCTGGAAGGTGGGACAGTGTCGGCGAATATTCTGGGAGAATAGAAGGGAAGAAAGAGACTGGACTCTGTCTAGTGCAGAAGCCGATTCTGTAGTAGGAATAGATATTGAAAGAAAGATGGAGGGATAGATATAAAGAGAAAGAAAGAAAGTGGACAACTGTTCAGTGAAATGAGTAGAAGCTGTCTATTGGGACCAGGCGTGAGTCTTTTATCCCATACTTTCACATGTTAAATCACAAGACTTTCATGTGAGCACAAGGCCAGGTGGGTGAGGCGCATCCCCCACCCACCAGGTGTTTCCTTAGGCATGAGGAAGGACAATCCCAAAGTTATCTCACTGTTCCTCATGCTTGGTTTATATTCCTCAAAAACAATATAACTGACTAAAATCCTAATACCTTTTTTATCTGTGCTAATTTTTCCTGTACTATAAACAACTCTTAATTATGGCTTAAACCAGTTCCTAAAGAATGTGGCCCAGCCCAAAGTTTGTGCTGGGCCATTTCTGGTAACCCTAGATAATAATCTATGCCATCTAACGTTGGAGACAGCCCTCTAAATGTATATACTAATTTTATAAATATATTTTTAAATCTTATAAAGAAGCTTGTATTATGTATAAGGCTCCCAAATGTGATCTGAGTTTGAACTGTGTTAAGTTTAAAGCCGAAATCACAGTCTGTGAGAAACGGGAACATTGGATCTCTAAGTCAGCCATGCCTGTCATATTCTCAGAACTTCATGCTTAGATCATAAAAGTCCCTGCCAGTGAGTAACGCTAAACAACAAAAAAGAAGGAGGGAATGGGCCTTCAGCTCCTGAACCAGTCTGGTGGTCTCAAGGTCTGCCGCCCACCTGGATCCCTAACGCTCAGGCAGGCCTCCACGGCCGGCTCCCAACATCTCCCCCTTTTCTATTTTTTAGCACATTGGATCTCTAGAGTCAGCCATGCCTGTCATATTCTCAGAACTTCATGCTTAGATCATAAAAGTCCCTGCCAGTGGGTAATGCTAAACAACAAAGAAAGGAGGAGGAAATGGACCTTCAGCTCCTGAACCAGCCTGGTGGTCTCAAGGTCCACAGCCCGCCTGGATCCCTAATGCTCAGGCAGGCCTCCACGGCCGGCTCCCAACAGGTACCATTTCTTTTTTTTTCTTTTTCTTTTTGAGTTGGAGTCTCACTCTGTCACTCGGACTGGAGTGCAGTAGCCGCTCCCGGACACTGCAGCCTCGAGCCGCTGGGCTCCAGTGATCCTTCTGCCTCAGTCTTCCAAGTAGCTGGAACTACAGCCTACCACGCCCAGCTAATTTTTGATTTATTGTAGAGATGAGGTCACGCCAAGTTGCCCAGGCGGGTCTCAAACCCGCGGGCTCAGGCAATCCACTCACCTGGGCCTCCCAAAGCGCTGGGATTACAGGCTGAGCCACCGAACCCAGCCGAGGGTACCATTTCAAAAGAGAGCTCTGAGGGCAGGGAGGACGGGAGGCAGCCGGGGATGGCGCACCAGCTTTGTGAGTTCACTCTCCATCAGATCCAGCAGATCCTTGAGCAGGTCATTCTGGAGGAGCGTGCGGCTGATGCTGCTGCGGTCGCTCAGGATGGTATCCAGCACCTGCCTGTGCCGCTTCACCGGCTCTTCCCAGTGAGCAGCTGCCCATTCCAGATTCAGCAGCTGCTCCTCCCGCTCCCGGTTCAGGCGGCTCAAACTCTCATTTTCCTGCAGCTGGGCTTGGAGCTGTCCTGCCAGGCTCTCCAGTTCCATCCGCAGCCTCTGAGTCTCTGCTTGCAGCTGCTGTTCTCCCTCAGAGGGCCCCATTGGGGGCTCTGGACGTTGGAATTCAGCTGACAAAGGAAGCATGCGATAGGGGCCTCTGGATTCTCAAACACCCTCTTGGCCCTTAGTTTCTAAGCCAGGCACCTGATCCCCAACCTTGGCTTTCCAAGCTGGTATTCCTCACAAATGAACGATGGCCAATCCTTCAAGCCACATTTTTTTTTTATGAGTCAGGAGTGACCCAATCTGCAGGGCAGCGGCACAATCATGGCTCACCGCAGTCTCTACCTCCAGGGTCCAGGCGAACCTTCACCTCAGTCTCCCAAATAGCTGGTACTACAGGAATGAGCACCACACCTGGGTAATTTTTTTTTTTTATTTTCTGTACAGATGAGTTCTTGCTAGGCTGCCTACGCTTGTCTCAAACTCGTGGGCTCAAGTGATCCTCTCACCTCAGCCTCCCAAACTGCTGGAAATACATGCATGAGCTATCATGCCTGGCCTCCAAGTTACTTTCAAGTAGAGTTCGTTATGGTTTTGTTTCCAAGACAACGTGGACGACTGAAAACAGGCACACTCTGCTCGTTGCAGTTGGAAACACTAGGCGCACAGAGAAGACAAGACCTGCCATCTACTGGCACTGACCTCTTTCCAGCTGCCCAAAAGCCACCCACCTTGCTGAGCCTTTCCAGGCCATTGCCATAGCCTCCAACACCTGTGCTCTGCTCCCAGCCCTCCTAGCCCCAGCTCACCTGTCTGCTTCCTCTGGTGAGACAATTTGTTCTGTGGCTCCATCTGGCGCAGACAGCATTCATTCTCCTCCTGGAGTATGCTCACCTGCCCAAAGCATGTGGGGAGTTATGGAGGGAGGGGCCAGTGGATGGACAGGACACATCTCCCCGTCGCCCCACCACCACATAACTGCAACATGTGTCCACCTCTGGCGGTGCTCTGCAGCAAGAGATCCCACATGCCCAGAAAACCCAAGTGACCCATCTACGGGAGGGTCAAGGGGTCAGTCCTCCCCTGGCCTGACATCTTCTTCAAAGTTTCAGAGCTACCAATGCGGTCCAACATCATCTTACTGAGTAGGAAACTGAGGATCAGGGGAGAAAGTGGATTTTCTGTGGTCTCCCAGAAGCTGGTAACAAAGATGGGCTTAAACTATCTTTTCTTAATCCTAGAGCCCTTTCCTCTGCACATCCTGGGCACTTTTTCTGCTTCCTAGAGGAAAAGTTTGATGTCAAGTGGCTGTCCTCACTAGGCTGGTTTCTTCTTGAGGCTTGGAATTAGGAAAATCAAATAGCAACTGTTGACACCAGGCCTCGTACCAGTGACTCATATAAAAACAAATTCAAATTCTCATTGAAACTTCTTTAATATGAGAAAGACAATATTACCCCTTTTCACAGATGGAAAAACAGAGGCCCAAAGAGTGCAACCAATTTGCTCTCAATCCTATTACTAGGGGAGGGAGAGGTAGGACTCCAACCAGGTTTTTATTTCTTTTTAGACAGATGGGGTCTTGCTGGGTTACCCAGACTTGTCTGGAACTCCTAACTCAAGGTTTCCTCCCACCTTGGCCTCCGAAAGTGCTGGGATTACAGGCATGAGCCACTGCACCAGCTGAACCCTGGATGAGGTTACCCAACAATACCCCAACACTTCTTCCTCAATCTTCTTGCCCACCACCCTCCGTTGCCCTGTGAGCCCTCTATTCCCGGGAGCCTGAGCAGCCAAGACTCACATCCTTGGGTAGCCGGCATCTGCCAGAAGTGGTCTGAGGGCTGGTGTCATTTTCTCCTTTTTGCCTTTTCTTCGCTCCTGCAGGGACGCCAGGGCGGTGTTCCTGCTGATACTCCATTACCTGTGAAAAGGGAAAGCAAGATGAGATCTATAGGCCCCTTTATTCACATCCTACCTGGAAGCTTTTTCTGTTTTATTTTGTTTGTTTCTTGCTTGTTTTGGAGTCAAGATCTTACTATGCTGCCCAGGCTGCAGTGCAGTAGCACCCTTATGGTTCCTGCAGCTTTAAACTTCTGGGCTCAGGTGATCTTTCTGCCGCAGTCTCCCAAGTGGCTGGGACCACCGGCATGCACCACCACATCTGGCTAATTTTATTTTCTGTAGAGATGATTTCTTGCTATGTTACCCGGGCTGGTCTCAAAATCCTGGGATCCTCTGGTCTTGGACCCCCTAAGTACTAGGATTACAAGTGTGAGCCATCATGCCTGAGCACACAGCAAGACCTCATGTCTACACAAAAGAAAAAATTAGCCAGGTGTGGTGGTGTGAGCCTGTTGTCCCAGCTACTCAGAAGGCTGTGGTAGAAGAATCTCCTAAGCCCAGTAGGTCAAGGCTGTAGTGAGCTGTGACCATGCCACTGCACTCCAGCCTGGGTAACAGAGTGAGATCTCAACTCAAATATTAATAATTTAAAAAAGAAAAACAGGTGCAGAGGCTCACATATGTAATCCCAGTACTTTGGGAGGCAGAGGCAAGAGGATTGCCTGAGCCCAGGGTTTCAATACAAGCCTGGGCAACTTGGCGAGACCACATCTTTACAATACATCAAAAAAAAGCAGCTGGGTGTGGTGGCTTACGCCTGTGGTTCCAGAGTGAGACAACTCAAAAAACTCAAAAAACTAGACATTGAGGCCCTTTCTGTTATATCTGTCAATGCTGCACAGCACAGGTGTAGGGAGGAGGTGCCACAGCCAGAGAAACCTGAAAGGGGGTGAGAAGATCCAGAAGAATGGGTCCTAAAGTCAAAGGTCATGCTGGCAGCAGTAATCAGTCCCGAGGGGGAGTGTGAGGTATCCACTTTCCACTCCATTCCAGCGACCCCCGACCCCCGGTGGCCACTTCTCATGGGGGAGGGCATTGCAGGACCAGGACCCAGTTCTTGGAGACGGGAGCCCGGGGAGCCCCGGATTGGGGCAGGAGGCGAGGGCCAAGTTCGGAGGGGGCACCCCGGGAGTCACCTGCCCAAAGTCACCGTCACCAGGGGGTGACTGGCAAGGGCAGGGGCTGGGCTGCTGAGGGGGCGGGGCTGCCTGAAAAGATCGTGGTTGGGGGAGTGCAGGGGTGCCCAGGGGCTAGCCCGTGTGCCTCAGGAGTGGCACAGACTCGACCACAGTCCTCTCGTTGGAGGGCGATCAGGCTGGGTCTGGGCGCCGAGAACCGCGGGTTTACCTCCATTTTGGCCTGAGCCAATCTGCTCCGTCGGGTTTCTTCCGACGTCACGGGAAAGGGGGGGCCAGAAGGGGGATAAGGGGAGGGCCACATCACCGCGATCCGTACAACCACTAGGGGATTCCTTCCAGTGGCCACTGCACAGCTGTGAGTGTAAGCCAGAATAGGCCGGGCCAGGGCTATATATAGGCAACCCAACGTGGCATGTGGAGGGCGTGGCACGAGTTCTCTCATCCCATTGGTCAACCAGGATGACAGGTACAAAGAGAGGCGTGGCCACGCCCTGAGGCTAGAGCGGAGTCACAACAAAAGCTGCCTGCGCGCGCAGAGGAGACTCTCTCGCCAGATGCGCGCGCAGCTTTCTGGGCGACGGTTGTGGGCTCCCTCGCGGTTTCCGTTACCCGGGGATCGGAGATGCAGCTCTCGGGACCCCGCGCTGGGCCCTCTTACGCCATTGACCCCCACCGCCCCGGAGCCTCGGACCCCAGGGCCCCGGAGTAGTCGGCAGAACGGATAGCGGGGGAAAACGCCACACTCCACAGACTTTGCCCCTCAAATCACCTCCAGGGACCTCCGTCCCGTCCTCCAGGGGCTGCCTCTCTCAGAGCGCCCCCCCGACCGGAAGGGACTCCGCCCCCTTCCAGCCCCATCCGGTCCGTGGCTCGGTTTGGCGGTCGCTCCTGCTCCCTGGCCCCGCGGAGCCCCTTTCCTCCGGGAGTGGGCTGTCGGTCCGCGCCGCCCTTCCCGGCGGATCCCTCCCCAGGACGGAACCGGACGGACCCCCGTGGCCGCGGGGCCTTTTGATCCCCTGTGTGTCCGGGCCCACCCGCGGAAGTCACGGCCGCCCCGCCCGCTATCCATCCCGACAGCTGCCCACCCCGATCGGCCCTCTTCGGGGT
The DNA here is from genome assembly GCF_000164805.1 of Carlito syrichta. NCBI lineage: Eukaryota > Metazoa > Chordata > Mammalia > Primates > Tarsiidae > Carlito > Carlito syrichta. The sequence goes on along the minus strand of NW_007231648.1, from coordinate 9,044 downwards.
CTTCCGCTCTGTTGCTCGGACTGGTCTCCAACTCCTGGGCTCAAGCCCTCCTCCTGCCTCGGCCTCCCCGAGTGCTGGGATAACAGACCGGAGCCGCCATGCCTGGCATTTTCGGTTTCTTTGAGACAGGGTGTCATTCTGTCACCCATGCTGGAGTGCGGTGGCACAATCCTGGCCCCTTGCAGCCTCGACCTCCTGGGCTCAAGCAAACATCTATGTTGGCCCGGTGCGGTGGCTCATGCCTGTGACCCCAGCACTTTGGGAGGCCGAGGCAGGAGGATTGCTTGAGCCCAGGAGTTCGAGACCAGCCCAAGCAACAGAGCGAGACCTCGTCTCCACAAAAAAAATCACAAAATTAACTGGGTGCGATAGTGGTCGCTTGTATTCTGAGCCATTCAGGAGGCTGACACAGAAGGGTCGTTTGAGCCCAAGTGGTTGAGGCTGCAGTGAGCTGGGATCGTGCCAGTGCACTCCAGTCAGGGCGACAGTGGGATCTCGGCTAAAAAAACAAATGTGGGTTTTCTTTATGGCTTTTTTATTACAAAAGTGATAAATGCTTAATAAAACATTTAATCAATATAGAGGTCATTAAAGTACAAGTATCCCTCCATTGATTCTTCCTCACCCCAGTCTCTCCCAAAAAAATAGCCATTGCTATCAGTTTAATGGCTGGGAGTGGTGGCTCATGCCTGCAATCCCAGCACATTGAGAAGCCAAGGCAGTATATTTGTTTGAAGTCAGGAGTTCTAAACCAGCCTTGGAAACAGAGTGAGACCCTGACTCTACAAAATTTAAAAATAAAAAATGAGCTGGGCATTGCAGAAGAAGGATCACCTGAGCCAAGCAGGGAGAGGCTGTGGTGCCTAAGATCATGCCAATGCACTCCAGCAAGGGCAACAGAGTGAGTCTCTGACTCATAAAACAAAAAACAAAAAACAAAAAACATACAAACAAAAAATAATCCCGATATGTGTCTTGTCTTTTTTCTGTAAACACTATAGTAGCTGACATGTCTTGAATATCTCGTCTCCTGGTGTTTTTCCAGTTCTATGAGGTAGAAATCCTTCATATGTGGAATGAGAGACTCAGTGAGGTGTCTCTAGGCTTATAGGGAGCAACAGGGCTTGGGTCTGGACCCCTTGTGTTTTTCCACTGAGAAAGTCAGTCATAGCCAGGTGTGGTGGCTCACATCTGTAATCCCAGCACTTTGGGAGGCAGAGGTGAGAGGACTGTCTGAGCCCACAGGTTCGAGGCCAGCCTGGGCAACTTGATGAGACTGGTCTGTACAATAAATAAAAACATTGACCGGTGATGACAGGTGAGTGGTGAGTCACTGATTCTCTGGGGACTGGACTGGCAGAGTCAGACTCAGACCCTAGATAGGCTTGGAGTGGACTGGACTGCACAACAGGGAGAAGGTGGCTTGGCTGGACTAGGGGGCTTGGGGCTGAGGACCCTGGGCAAGAGTCCTGATTGTTCCTCCCTGACCCCATGGCCCAGTGGCCATCCTCTTTTCTGCTCCAGCATGTGCCGCCGCACATTTCCTTTGAAAGCCCAGGACACACATAAGTCCAGCTGCAAGACACCGGACTAACCCATGCCCCCCAGGTCACCTAGACCCTTGCAGTCCAAGGGAAACGCCCGGTAGCCTCCAAGCTGAGATGCATACAGTCAGCTTGCCCTGCAGCGCCACCACACAACACCCTCCCCGCCCACTAGGGCATGCAGGAACCCCGGGCACCTCACTCCCTGTTCCTGGCCTCTTTGAAGAATGAGTCTTTCTGGTTTCCACACCTGGATTCCAGAAGTGACCAGAGAGCCCGGGGAGGGCTGAGGGTGGGCTTGTTGTCGGAAACTTCAAGGAGTGGGGGAAGCAACTCTCCTCTTTCTGAAGGGGCTGTTGGATTCTAGGACCCGCTTAGTAGAGGAGTGGGTCTCTGGGTGGGGCCCTGCCATTTGGATCCCAAGCCCCTTGCGAGGTCCTTGTCTTCTCCATGTCTGCCCCAGGAAGGCACCCTTCGGGGGTCCTGCCCTGCAAGGGTCGGGGGTCCCTTTGAGGTGTGAGGGCATCGGCGATTTACAAAAAAAAGAATACACTGGAGAAAGAGAGAAAGGGACTGGACTCCTGCTTAGAATTAAGCAGAAGTCGTTTACTGAGCGTTATCCCAGGCTTTTATCCCCAAACTCTGCAAGGTTATCATCACAGGAACTCCTGCTGCTATGGTTACACAAAAGGTAGCATGTGCCTTTCACATAAACAAGTCCAGGTGCACACAGGACACCCCCCCACTCTCAAGCGGATGTATTTTTTTAAACATGAGGAAGAACATGAGAAAGAACTACAAATTGTCTTTTTGTTTCTTATCTAGTTTCTATGTATCCTAAATTGTTTACAGCTACATAACATCATTCAAAGCTTACAAAAGGTAATATATTACCTTTTACTATTCTATGCTAATTCAAACTAGTTTCTATAAAACAGTTGCTGCTATAGTTACACTCTTCTAGCACCAGTTAGCCTAATTCAAACTTCACTAGCCCCTCTGAATCAAACTGAACTAACTACACTTCTATAACAAAATAATTACTTAAATTTTCTTAATCTATATAAACTATTTTCTAAAAACATATCTATGAATTTCTAAAATCACATCAAGAGAACCTGTGACTTGTACTAGTTCTCCTCAATGTGACTCAAAGTTAAACTTAAACTGTTTAAAAGCTAAAACCATAAACCATGGAAAATGGGAACAATAGACTCCCAAGTTAGTTGTGTTCATTCCGGGTTCAGAATCCTCTGTGAGAGCCAGCAGGAGCCCTTCCTGATTGCAGTCCCAAGTGAAAAAGGAGGGAGGGGATGGGTCAACAACTCCCGAACCCATCCTATTGGTCTCAGGGTCCATGGCCCTCCTTGATCCCTAACGCTCAGTGGGCCTCCGTGGCCAGCTCCCAACAATACCCCACCTCTCCAACTTGGGTGGGGCCCTCTGTCATCATCAGCAGGGTCCCAAGCCAGCTGGACCTCATGATTCCTACCCTAACCTCTCCCAGAGCATGGAGGACCCCTGGAAGGGATGGAGTGTGAGGTGGCATGGGGTGTGGGTGTAGGGTTGCTTCTTTCCTGTCACCCTGACAGGCTTCACAGACACATTTAGTTTTATTAATTAATTACCTAAGAAAAGAGGTAATTAAAGTACAAGTAAGTACCAGCATGCGGCTGATGCTCCTAGGCTGAGGACTCTTGCATGGGGCCAGGCAGACTATGTGCCCTGGGGCTGACGACCTGAGATGGTTACACTTGGGGAAAGAGAGGCTGGAACCGAGAGGGGCACCTTGTCTTTCTACCTGGATGTTGGGTCTTTCTTGAGTTTTTCTGTATATTTGTATTTGTGTTTAGCCGTATGTGAATGTCGGCTCTGAAAAGTGTATATGGGTGTATGTTCCTGTGTGTGTGTGTGGGGGGGGGTCTTGTTCACTGTGTGCGTGTGTTTCATAGAGGAGTGTGCTTGGGTTGTGTCGGGTTGTGAGCACCTGGGTGTTTTGTAACGTGTGGGTCTACACTTACATCCGGGGGTGGGAGTGGAATGTGTGCGCTTGTGGTGGGACTCTGGGTGTGTGTGTCTTTGCTTGGGTTGCAAGTGGAGGGGGGAGAGAGGAGGGAAGGTGTGATTGTGGGAAGTTGAGGATATGTGGCTGCATTTGGGCTGTGAAGATGGGAGGTGTTCGATTGTGAGGCATGTGTCTGGCTATGTGTGCGTGCACTTGTGATGTGCATGTGTGTGATTGGAACATGGATTCTAGAGTGATGGTGTAGGTGTGCTACTTCATGTGTGAGTTTAAAGGTGCATGTGTGTTGAGCATGAGGAGACTTTGGCACTAGAACAACTGGGGACATGGAGGTGGTCTGCGATGAGGGGAGAGTGGTCTGTCCCTCTCCTCCACCTGGCCACCAGCAGTCTGGATTTTGGGTTAGGAAGGCCCTCTGTGTAGACATGCAGCAGCCCACATCTCCAGCCCCCACTGATCCCCCATTTCTCCATCTTCCACCATCCCCTTCATCACCCACCCACCCAGATCAGGGTGGCAACCCCATCCATTTGTTCTTTTTCCTGGCCCACCCTGTGACCCCCCAGGCCCCTGCTCCAGGCTCTGGTCCTGAGATGGTGGGTAGAGATCGGACCAGCTTACCAGCCACACTGCCAAGGGTCTAACCCAGCCTAGCCTAAGCAATTTGCAGATTGCTCTACAGTTTGCCAGTCCTGAACAGGTAGTTCAAACACTGGGTTGAATACTAGTGGAGTGGAGGTGCCCTTGGTGCACCAGGCAGCAGTGTCTGTCCATCCAGTGGGAGCTCCGACCCATCCCCTGGAGAGCCCAGGCCCCCAGCTTAGCCCTGGTGTCTCCCCAGCCCAGGTAGCTCATGATTCCCTCTCAGCGCCTGGCTCCCCTTTTGACTCCTTTGCTGTGGAAGGGGTGACTGGGAGCCGGGGATGGTAATGAGGGGCTTGGGGAGGGGGCTGAGCCCCTCCCAAGGGAACCGGATGTCCCTGGCTGCATGTGTACAACTTCCTCCTCTCCTCCCCCAGAGGCCCTCTGGGGATCCCAACCACCTTCCTGGTGTGAAGAGGACTTTTTCTGGCTGCATGGGCTAGGTGGGAATGGGAGGCAGAGACAGAGGGCGGGAGATGCCAGGATGGGGAAGCAAGATCCTACTAACACCAGTCCTCTATCTGAGATCTTGGGTGAGGCTCATACTCAAGCCCTCTGAGGCCTGGAGACCCACATGGGCCTCCCTGCACCCGGCATAGGACCTGCAGTGTTGGGGGGGGATGAGACCCCCTCCAAAACTCAGTTCCCCATCCCAGGACACTTCCTCCCTAGACCCTGAGCCCCACCCCTGGTGTTTCGCAGCCTGCCGACACACCAAGTGCACACATGAGCCTCACCCCACTCGCTTGTGCAAAGATATATTTGAGTCCTCCAAGACAGCACAAGATTAACCTACATGCACAGTCACAGCATACACATACACAATCACATACACAGTCACAGCAAAACTGTGCAGGTGAGCATGCGTACCCACAATACAAGGACCACAGGCACATCTATGTGTCGGCATGTCCAGGTATAGGCAATCAAAGTAGTCACACACATACACAGCAAAATGAAGACATGCTCACCCTCAGACGCACATGTGGGCACACACATCAACACAAAACAGATACGTGACACACCTGCAACGGTGAAAGGATATCAGCTTGTAGGTGTTGGCACAAACACGCATGCATCTCACACACAAACACCTCCTCTCCAGGCTTGTGCTCTGTGCCTGAATGCTAATACTTGGGACATGGAGGAGTGGGTCAGCCAGCCCTCTGAAGCTGCTGTGGCTGGTGGCCCCCCTTTCTGGTATCGGCAGTGCAGAAATGAAGCCAGAGGTGGCCAAGCTGGGTGTGAGCGAAGCCCCCGTGCGCCGGCCCTGCTGGGCATTGCTTGGTAGAGGCTGTGAATTCACACTCTGTCTCATGACCCCTTGCCTTCCCCCCAGTGCTGGCATATACACATAGGTGGTGGGACTGGTTTGAGGCCCAGTGGGGGCCAGCGGTGCCCACAGACCTCAGGCTCCATGGCCAGGCTCTAATCAGGTGGCCTGTATAGTGTGAGGTAGCCGGTGCACAGAAGCCTGTTTGGATTTGACTCTGTCACTGACTGGAGTGCAGTGGCACAGTCACAGCTCACCACATCTTCAAACTCCTGGGCTCATGCAATCCTCCCTTCTTAGCTTCCCGAGTAGTTTGGACTACAGGTGCATGCCATCTTGCTCCACTAATTCTTTTGATTTTTTGTAGAGAGGCGAGTTCCCCCTGTTGCCCAGACTGGTCTCCAAATCCTGGGCTCAAGCTATCCTCTCACCTAAGCCTCCAAAATGCCGGGTGAGCCAACATGGCCATCCCTGATAAATGTTTATTGAATTCCTGGTCTGTTCTGGACATCATCCAAGAACTCCTCGCTCCCCCTCCTCTTTCTTTCCTTCCTTTCTCTCTCCCTCCTGTCTCCTCCCCTTCCTTCCTTCCTTCCTTCCACAATAATTTATGTAATGCCTGCTCTGCGTGAGATGTTGGCAAGGCACGGTAGGGTCCATGGCAGTATCAGGCCTCGCACCTGCCAACCCAAGGCTGACTCTACTGGGTTCACACCTACTCAAAGATGAGGGTTCAACACAGTCACCATGAGACAGGGAACCCTCACTGAGCCAGGGAGGAAGCTGATGGGTATCTGGGACCCAAGCCAGAATTACACTGTCTTCTGGATGTCCCTTTTATTAAAGGTTTGATCCCTTCCTCAGCATTTTACTGCTCACCTCACTGAATCCTCTTGATGACCTCAGGAGGTAGGAATCAATATGACCCCACCTTCTAAATGAAGAAACTGTGACTGACAGAGAGGAAGGGACTTGTGCAGGGTCACACAGCTGGGAAATGACAACATCAGGACTTGACACCAGGGTGGGGACCCCAAAGTCCATGCATGCCTTTATCTCCTAAGGAGGGAGGGGCTCTGACCATCTCTGCTCACTGCCTGCCACAACTCTCAGGAACATCTACTAGGACTATTGGCAGTTAGAACTGGCCTGTGAGATACAGAAGGAGATGGACAGCTGGAAGGCCTCCTTCCTGAGGGCTGGCATGTACCCCAAGCATGTTGGGATGAGCACCAGGGCAGGCAGGGGAGGGGCAAATTGCTGATATTGGGGCTCAGGGCACCACGCTCAGTGATGCCAAGTCATGCCATGTTTCCAAGCCCTTATTTGGTTCAGAAATGGCAGGAAACCTTCCCCCACACAGCCTGGGGTGGAATCAGAATTGAGCCCCCTGAAACACCTCACAACCTTCTCCAGTGGCAGTTTTTCATGTCCCTCTCTTTGATGCAGATGGCGTTTCCTGCATCCCCTACTGGAGATAGGGGTTTCTTGTGACTGCCTTCTCTCCCCTGTCTTGCTGTAGCAGTGTCTAGAATTGCCTTAAAGTTGGTGTGCAGTGTCTCCTGTTCACTCAAACCATCCCCTATTCCTCTCTGTGTGTCTCTGCTTTGGCTGATTCCCGGTGGTGATGTCAGTGGCAATGTTGAAGTGCTGGCCTCTGTATCTCTGGTATCACCTCCCAGGACAAGGAGAAAGGGAGTGTGCCCCTCCCTGGCCACCTGCCAGGCGCCTCCAGCCTGGCACTGTCTCTGACTAGATCTTCAAGCAAGAGACCTTGCAAATGTGCTTTTATAATTTCTGCATTAGGAAGCTAAAGGAAATTCTAGGCACTAGACTCAGAGGCAAGACAAGGCTCAGTGGGATTGCCTGGGGTCCTGAGGGGCACAGGAATGGGCAGAGGCCCAAAGCCCTACAGATTGGATGGAATTGGGTACCTGTGTGTTGGAGTCAGTTGCTCTTCTTTGCCTTTTGTGTTCCTGGGGGCCCTTGGAGGGGCTGACATTCTGCAGATGCCAGGATCCTGGCTGTGTGACCTGTCACCCTGATGCCTTTCTGCTCCTGAGGGCAGGCCAGCGAGACTGAGGAGGATGGCTCTGACAACTTCATGCACTCCATGGACCCACAGCTGGAGCAGCAAGAGGAGACCATCTGGAAGCTGGTGGGCACATTCATGGCCATTGTCAACAGGACTGTGCGGGAACATGTCCAAGACTATCATGCACCTCACGATCAACAATGTGCGAGTACAACCACATGAGGGCAGAGGCTGTGTGGGGCCAGGTAGGCAGGTGGCCAGGTGGGCCTGGCAGGAGAGATGCTGGCCAGCCCCATGCGACCAGATCCAGGGAAGGAGGAACAATCCAGACACAGTGTTCAACAGAAATATGAAGTGAAGGGGCCAGGAGAAGTGGCTCCCCCCTCTAATCCTATAACTTTGGTAGGTTGAAATGAGAGATTCACTTGAAACCAGGACTTCCAGACCCGCTTGGGCAATGCAGCAAGACCCTGTCTCTACCAAAAAGAATAAAAATTAGCTAGACATGGTGGTGCACTCCTGCAGTCCCAGCTACTTGGGATGTTGAGGTGGGAGGATCACTTGAGCCTAGGAGTTGGAGGCTGCCATGAGCTATGATCATGACACTGCTTCCAGCCTGTCCAGGGTGACAGAGAGAGAAGACACCTCCTAAACAAACAAAGAAATTTCCATTAGAAATACTCCCTCCGAATTTAGATTCATGAAATTTGCTTTTGTGAAGCGAGGTTCTTATACCCAGGTTGCTCCAGACATGCTAAAATGTCTTTCAGGCCGGACCAGGAATCTTTTGAGAATCCCAATCCATGCTTTCAGATACACATCTTACAGCACCACTACCACCTATGGCTTAGTGACAAAGTATGGCCCCCAGGGAATTAGAAGTGACTTTGAATCCTGACTTTGCCACAAATGCCCTGTGACATTGACAGATGAACCTGTTTCTCCTATGTAAAATATGGACAGCTACAGAGTTGAGAATTACGTGCATATAAAGTGTGTAGTGACACAGTACCTGGCACATCGTAGGTGCTCAACGTATGCTTGAAGAATGAATACATAAGACTAGGGTTTTAAAACACCTCAGCATCTCTCCACGCATGCCCCAGAGCCCGGGCAGGGCTGGGTAAGCCCTGAGGTTTTGGAGTTGCTGCTCAATTCTTACTCATGTGGGAGCCAGAACACCCTGTCGGGGGAGTCAGCGGAGCAGGCACAGCGGCGGAGGCGACGCCGACACGACCCAGGCTCTGAAGGACGCGCTCAGTATCCTGGGCGACATCAATACGACCACCGTCAGCATTCCCATCTCCCGCCTGTGGACGACCCCTGGCGGCAGGTGCTGAGCCTCCCGGCCAGGCGCAGGGACCAGGGCCAGCAGCACAGCCCCCACACACCCAGCCCAGGGCCCTCGGGAGAAGTGCTGGGACCGGGCAGTGCTGCGCCCATGCCCCCTGGGCGGCTCCCACCTGAGCAAGGGGAGGAGACTGGAAAGGGGCGCCCCTGTCCCTGGGCGGGGCTGGCGTGGAGCGC
>NW_007231647.1:84621-86726 GCF_000164805.1 Carlito syrichta | reverse complement strand
TCATCTTTGTGTTTCTGATTATGCTTATTGGTTTTTTTCTCGTTTTTTCTTGGTCAGTCTAGCTAGGGGACCATCAATCTTGTTTACCCTTTCGAAGAACCAGCTTTTTGTTTCATTGATTTTTTGTATTATCTTTTTGTCTTCTATGTCCTGGATTTGGGCTTTTATTTTGGTGATCTGGATTCTTCTGCTGAAATTAGGGTTTTTGTGGTCTTGCTTTTCCAGCTTCTTTAGGTGGCTTGTTAGGTTGTGAATTTCTGTTCCTTCCATTTTCTTCATGTGTGTTTGTAGGGATATAAATTCCCCTCTTACTACAGCTTTCAGGGCATCCCAGAGATTTTGGTAAGATGTTTCTTCATTTTCATTTGTTTCCAGGTATCTTTTGATCCCTCTTTTGATTTCATCATTGACCCAGGAGTTGTTTAGCATCATGCTGTTTAGTGTCCATGTCTTTGTGGGTTTTGGGGGGACTTTGTTGGTGTCAATGTTTATTTTTATTCCACTGTGGTCCGAGAAGGTGTTTGGTAGAATTTCGGTCCTTTTAAATTTGCTTATGCTTGATTTATGGCCGAGTATGTGGTCAATCTTAGAATATGTTCCATATGGTGATGAGTAGAATGTGTATTCTGTGGTCTTTGGATGGAGTGTTCTGTAGGTATCAATTAAGTCCATTTGGTCCAAAGTCACATTGAGGTTCCGGATCTCCTTCCTGATTTTTTGCCCTGATGATCTGTCTAGGGTTGTGAGTGGGGTATTAAAGTCCCCAGTTATGATAGTGTTAGAGTCAATATCTTTCTTTAGTTTTCCAAGAAGTTGCTTTATGAAATTGGTGCACCTATGTTGGGTGCATATATGTTTAGGATAGATATTTCTTGTTGATGGATTGAGCCTTTTATCATTATGTATTGGCCTTCTGTATCTTTTTTGATTTTTTATAGCTTGAAAGGCATTTTGTCTGAAATTAAGATCGCTCCTCCTCCTTTCTTTTGTATTCCGTTCTTCTGAAAGTTTGTTTCCCATCCTCTCACTTTGTCTGTGGGTGTCCTTTCTAGTGAGGTGAGTCACTTGAAGGCAATAGATTGTTACCTGTTGATATTTTATCCATTTTGCCATTCTATGTCTTTTCAGTGGTGCATTTAGTCCATTCACTTTCAGGCTAATAATTGAAATGCAAGAGTTGATGCCTGTCATAAGGTTCTTACAGAGTTGTTCCTGTTTGTTTGTTGTCTTTCTTTGGGTTTTGGAGTTGGTTCATGTGTGTTTTTAATCTTTTGCCTGTACTCTTGTAAAGCATGTTGTTGTTCTTTTTTCTTTTTCTTCTGTGTTCAGTACTTTCTTAAGTTTTTCTTGTAGAGGTGGTCTGGTGGCAGCGTAGGTTCTTAGGGATTGGATATCTGGAAAAGATTTCAATTCTCCCTCACTAATGAAGCTTAGTTTGGCTGGGTAGGTTATTCTTGGTTGAAATTGTTTATCTTTTAGAACTTTGAAGATAGGGCTCCAGGCTCCTCTAGCCTGAAGGGTTTCTGTGGATAAATCTGCTGCTATTCTAATTGGTTTTCCCTGGTAGGTAGTCTGGCCTTTTTCTCTTGCTGCCTTTAGGATTGTTCCTTTTATAGCTACTTTGTTTAGGTGAATTATTATATGTCTGGGAGTTGGTTTTCTCATTTGTTGTCTTGCAGGGGTTCTCTGAATCTCTTGTGTTTGAATTTTTTCATCCTTGATGAGATGAGGGAAGTTTTCTTGAATGATTTCATGAAATGTTTGTTTCAGTGTGCCTTCTGTTTTTCTCTCTCTGCCTCAGGAAGCCCAATTACTCTTAGGTTTGGTCTCTTGAAGTGATCATTCATCTCTTGCAGGTTTTGTTCTGTCTTTTTGAGCTTCTTTTCTATGCTTTTGACAGTTTGGGTTAGTTCCGTGTTTTGGTCTTCAAGCTCTGAGGTTCTTTCTTCTGCTTGGCTAATTCTGCTTTCCATGCTTATTAGTCTGTTGTTCATTTCCATCACAGTATTCTTTACTGCTATTATTTCTGACATCAGCTCCTTCCTATTTTCCTCTTGTCTCTCCTCAATTTTTAAAATTCTCTCTATTAATGTCTTGATGTCTGG
>NW_007231647.1:0-83811 GCF_000164805.1 Carlito syrichta | reverse complement strand
TAATGCAGTAGGAATAGAATTAAGTCATTAAACTAACAGAATCAGTGAAGCACACTCTGAGACTTTTTGTTGAAGTCCAATGTCCTTTCAGTTCTGATTTCTAGCTTTCTTTTCAAGCTGGTAAATTAGTTTGCAGTCATGGTCAGTTGCCCCTGTTCTGCTGTGAAGGGCAGTTCAGATCACCCTCCATTCACCACTCTGGCCTATGTCTTTTTCAAGCCTGTTTCTCCCGTTTTGGTGTTGTTACCTTTAATCACCAGCAGGTAGTGCTATCTCAGCTGCTCGCCCCAGAGAGGCTGGGGCCGGACTGGAACCATCAGAGGCGAGATGGAAGCCTGCCTCAGGGCACAGGCAGGAGACTCACGGTGGGCAGGATGTCTCGGTCGCAGGAGAGGTGGCAGCGATCCCAGCAGATCTTCCCTGAAGGGGCTTCAAGGACTGAAGTCGTGGATCGCCTCCGGCCTGGGTGGTGCGATGTGCTACTGGCGGTGGTGGTGGCGGCTGTGGCAGTGGTAGTGTCTGCTCTGCAGTTGTTGTTCAATCCATTGCGATCCACCATTGCCCAGTGGTAGCAACAGCTGAGCTCCATATGAAGCTAGGCTGTGATGTTGGGGTCCGCAGCCCCCAGGGCGAGATCCAGAGACCCACTGCAGTTCTCCTTTGCAGAAGGTTTCACAGACCAGGTTGCCCCATCGCCATCGTGCCAGAAGTCCCTTCTTTCTCCCTGGACCTTATTTATTTTTTTATTTTTTGAGTTGGAGTCTCACTTGGTCGCCCAGACTGGAGTGCAGTGGCCGCTCCCTGCCACCGAAGCCTCGACCTGCTGGGTTCTGGTGACCCTTCCGCCTCAGCCTTCCAAGTAACTGGAATTACAAGCATGCGCTACCACGCCCGGCTGATTTTTTGATTTATTGTAGAGATGAGCTCTCGCTGCCCAGGTGGGTCTTGAACCCGCGGGCTCAGGCAATCCACTCACCTCAGCCTCCCAAAGGCGTGGGATTACAGGCTGAGCCACCGAGCCCAGCCTGGACCTTATTTTTAAAATATTTCCTACCTGAAGATTATAAAGATTTTTCTATATTTATAGTCAATTTATTATTTTGGTTTTCAGCTTTAGGTCTCTTATTAACATAAATAGATTTTTTTGATGTGTGTATGAAGTAAGGTATAGTTTAGTTTCTTATCTTTTTTTTTGTATGTATAGCTAACTGTTACAGAATCAATTCTCAAAAAGACTACTTTTCTCTCCATCATAAGTGCCATTTCTCTTCTGCTGCTCTTGGTTTGTCTGTCTTTGTGTCAGGTCTACACTTTAATTTCTACAGCTTTATGCTAAATCTTGGCATGCAGTATAGAAGGTCTTCTCCCCTCAACTCTTCCAGAATTTCTTCACTATTTTTTGTCATTTTATTTTGTGTACATTTTGGATTTAACTTTATATGTTTCACCAAAAACAAAACAACATAGAATACTTAGATTTTTTCAGATAGTTCAGATTTTGATATAAACTGCACTGAAATCTCTAAAGCAATTGGAGAAAATTTGACAACATTTATATATTAATAAAATATTTAATCTACCAATTTATGAAGATGTTTTATCCTCTGACTCCATTTCCATTTTATAGTCTTATTTGTACAGCCTTGCATACCTTTTAGGACTTATATACCTAAGTACTTAATAATTTATCTCTGAATTATTTTTCATTCTCCAAATATCTGACAACAACAATATTTTTAATTTTCCTTTTCAATCTTTAAAACCTTATCATCTTTCTTGTCTTACTGCCTTGGCCGAGACTTCTGGTACAATGCTGAACAGAACTAGGGAGAACAGGCATTTTTATTTTTACCTAATTTCTAGGGAATTTGTTGATGTCTCTAAACATCCAAAGAGATAATCTTCCTCAAATTAGAGACATTTCTTACCATTGTTAGTTTGGAAAGAGTTTTTTAAAAATAAAGATTGCTAAATTTTGAGCCTTTAAAAAAGTTAATCAAAAGGCGATAATACTATCATATTTGCAAAACAATAATAAGATTTTTTTATGTATTACATAATATGTATTACATTCAAGGGAGGACTCCCCCAAAATGGAATTATCTTTTGGAGGATGGGCTACTTACTTCCCCTGCTACTTGAGTGCTCTAGGAACACATCAGCATTAGTGTACAGCTAGTGTTATGGAAGAGGTTATATTCAGCTTCAGTGAATTTTTTTTTTTTTAGATTCTATCAACGTGTTAGCCCATTTCATTATGGGTGTTTTATGAGTGTGCCTGCTCACACCATGCTGAGTGCTCAGCAGTTTTTGATAAAAAAATGGCCCACCCTTCCTATTCACCTGATCTTCCCCTGGGCAAATTTTTTGTTTATTTGTTTCCCTGAATAAAAAAAGTGCTCAAAGGGAAATATTTTGCTATATAGAAGAGGTAAAACAAAAAATGACAGAAGCACTAAAATCATTAGTACTGATGAGTTCAAAAACTGTTTTGACCAGTGGAAAAAGTATCTCGATAGGTGTATTGCATCAAACAGAGAGTACTTTAAACAGAAGTTTAAACATGTAAGATTAAATACACAATTTTTTAATAAATAAATTACAGTTTTTTGGGTCCCTTTTAGTATGGTGCTTGATACAGGTAGTTGCATGAGAAATATAAGTTTGTCTTATTATTAAATTATAAGATTGGAAAGAAATATGTGGAAGACAAGGGCCATCTCAGAACAACCAAAGATATGATTCAAACAAATTATATTTAATATGTTGATGCTATTTTAAAATTAAGAATAAAGAGCCTGGACATGGTGACTCACACTTGTAATTCTAACATTTTGGTAGGTCGAAGCAGGAGGATCACTTGAATTCAGGAACTTGAGACCAGTATGGACAACATAGCATGCCAAAAAAAAAATTTATCTGGGTGTGGTGGCACACTCCTGTAATCTCAGCCACTTGGGAGGCTGATGCAGGAGATTCACTTGTGCCCAAGTGTTGGAGGCTGCAGTGAGCTGAGATCATACCACCCACTGTATTCCAGTTTGAGCAACAGAGTGAGACCCCAGCTTTAAAAAAAAAAGACAATCTCTTTTTGTAATTAGAACCAGGCTTTATGTCCCAATGCCTTCCCTCACAATTCAACCTGGGATTCCAATAAAGGTAAAGGTTAGAATACGAAGGTAGCACTGTGAATTCAGGTCACATAGCAGAGTTCTGGGTTACTCATGCACAAACATCTCACCTTGTTATTCCTGAAGACTTTCTGTTTTGCAAGGTCCATGAAAAGGCAGGGGGTGACCTAGTTGGAATAGGAGAAGACAGGAAAAAATTCCTAGCCTAGTTTTGAAGTTTATCTCCTTCTCCCTAGGTGAGCTAGAGGCAGAAATGCTGGTTGTTTTGGAAACTGGCAGATGTTCAAAAGAAAAAGACAAGGGATGCAGAAGTGGGAGCTTCTGTTCTAGGCTAGGCTGTGATGTTCCCAGTTGCTCTTTTTAATATATTCTTCCTTCTTCAGTCAGTATCTCACAGAAATAACAGTGACCTCATACACCCACTCTTTCTCCTCACATCTGCCTAACCTTCTATATTTCTTAAAAGTAATGTGTTTCTGCTGTTTTGGAACATTTTGAAAGGGAACTAGTCTTCTCAGCCTCAATTTTGTAATTGTTGACTGTGTTCCACCAAGCCTTCACACATTCAATACCCAATGGATGTTAAATAGAAATTTACCAAAGAACAAAAATTCATTTACACTGTGTGGAGGTAATACATATGTGTGTGCATATACACATATGTGTGTGGTTATGTATACATATATGGCTAAACATAAAACCAATGATCTTGATATATTACCCCAAATTAGTCCTGCATTTATGCCTGCATCTTTACCTGAGAGCCTCTCTATTCTCTCAACTCAAGTGTAGCATGCCCTAAATCATATTCAGCATCTTGCCTTCCAAACTTACCCCTCCTCCAGTGTTCCTAATGTTTGTTAATGGCAACACTACTCCACTATATGGGTTTATCACTTGAAATTTACTTTTGCTTTTGACTGTTTTCTTAATTCTCATAGAAAATCGTTCCAAGTACTCTTAATGTTTCCTTCGTGATATATGTCACAAGTGTCCCCTTTCTCAACTCTTTAGAGTCCTGGTTCTTATTGCCTATGCTTTATACTATTCCAGTCTTTTAAGAGACTTGTCTGTAGTCTCTTCTTCATCTAATCTATCACATAACTGTATTCAAATTAAACACCCTCAAAGTCATTACCATTACTTCCTTACTTATTAGATCATTATTTCTTGGATGCCTGATATGCATCAGTTATTCAGCCCAAAGTTGAAGGCACAGTGAATAAGACTTAGTTCCTGCCACCTAGTAGCTGACAGTCTGTTGGTGGAAGAAGCCAAGTAAATGAATCATCTCCACACAGTGCAGCGAATTCTATGACATGAGTAAGTACAGAAAACTTTGTGAGCATATATGAGGTCCTTTAATTGGCAATAATCAATGACACCTTCATATTTACAAGCGAAACCTAAAACATCACAGCTTTCAACTTACAAAAATCTGATTTTGAAGTCATTTTAAAAATATGATTTTCTAAAATAAAATAGATTTTGTACTAATTATAAACATAATGTAGGCCTAGTATACAAATTTAGAAAGTATAAAAATATATAAGTATATTTTAAAAGGTCATCTTTTTGTCATCAAGAGAGAAATATTAATAATTTGTTTACATATTTTCAGAACATTTTTATGGTCTATCTACCTAATCTCTCTTTCACATATGTGGGTGCATGTTTATGTGTGATTTCTTGTTATTCTCTAAATAATATATTATAGGCAACTTTCCAAGTAAATGGATATCAATCTGCATTTTTTTTTTGAAGCAGGATTTACTGGGAGGACAGAAAAGCTCCCACAATGGGAGGAGACCCGAAGCGGTTGCCCTATCTTTTGTTTTTCAATCTCTACGTTATCTTTTTTTTTGTCAGAGGCCATTTTTGTTGTGGTATAGTTGACATAGAGTAAAACATGTAAATCCTATGTCTATCTTGAATATTATATATACATATATATAAAATACAAATTTGTATGTTGAAGATTATATATATATTCATAAGCCCCTACCTAAAGCAAGATAGAGAACATTTCTATCTTTTACCCCCAAGAAATTTCCTCAATAAACATTCCTCCATTCAAGGTAACTTTGATTCTGTTTTCATTTACTATAGATTAGCAAATTCAATTGAATAAATATTCCATCACTTATCTAGCTAATCTACCCAGTTCTATATTAATGGATTTTAAAAGTATTTAAGACTGTTTGCTCTTATAAATTTGGCAGGATAAGTCTGTGTAGTTTTTTTTCTATGAAAAATAAACTGTTTTGTTTACTTTTGTTTACCAGAAGAAAGAAATGAAATATTTTGTCTCACTTACAGAGAGGTGTCAAAAATTAATCTCAATGTGATTTTTAAAAGGAAACCTCTTTTGTAAAATTATCAGTGATTCCAGATGTGAATAGGGCCACAAGACTTTTTGTAAACGTAGAGGAGAAACTTCAGAGAGAGAAAGTTATATCTCTAGAAATTTGTAAGGAAATGGATTTTCCTTGAATGCCAAGAGGATCAGAGGATCTAAGAGGGCAAGCAGAAGTTACTGACCCCCCAGGTACCCAGACTCATTTTAAGGAAGATAATTAGTATAGGAGGACCTGTTTTCTGAGATAAGTAAGGAAAGTTGACCTAAGCACTGGCCACGTGAGATCTAGGGCTTCAGGGCCCTGAAGCCACAGGGAGCAGAGCAACTCTACCCAGCACCTGCAATCCTATTTCCTCATCATACCTGGTGAAGCAATTGTGTGATCTGCTTTCAACATCTTCCCCACTGACCGATTTGTATGTACTCTAAGACCTCGTGGTCCCTGTCCAATCATCTCATGTGGACACTCCTGCCTCCCACAGTGACTCGATGACTCAGAATACATGGGGTGGGGGAAGGTTGGGAGCACAGGACCCTTGCACTTGGTGGGGCATGTGAATAGGGCCTGAGCTAAACAAGCTGAAAATCCCTGAGATGAACAAAAGTTAAGAGCACCCACCACTAGAGATAACAGGAGTCACTGAGTGAGTTTTTTTCTTATTTGTCTCTTGGCTTTTATGCTAGCCCTCAATTTTAGCCTATTTATCCTAGTTTCTCCTAATTCAACCTGTATTTCAGGAAGACTGGGTTGCTTTCTGCTTTCAATATAAACTTTTTATGAGATGCCTGTTTTAATCTCTGTGCATTTGCGTATGGTGTGCCTCACACACACATCAACTCACTGATAACTAGATCTCTCTCACATTTATACATTTCCTAATGAATCCATTCTGATCTATTGTTTTCATCAATTTCTAAATGGAATCATAATTATTGAAGTGCAGGCATACATAAAAGATAGTGCAGGTTTGGTTACAGACCTTTGCAATAAAGTAAATGTCTTAATAAAGCGAGCCATACAAATTCTGTGATTTTCCAGTGCATACAAAAGTTATGTTTACACTATAAGTTTGCTTATTAAATGTGCAATAGCATTATGGCTAAAAATACAATCTACATGCCCTTAATTTAAAATATTTTATGGTCAAATTTTATTTTATTTTATGTTAAAGTTGTGGTGCATAAGTCAAGATAGCGTACATAAGTGGTTTAGGTACAGGTGAAGTTTTGGGCATCCCATTAGACTTCACTCAGCCTGAATTAGGATCAGCCACCCTTGTGGATATGATGTGCCCCCAGACAGTGTCCTGTTACTGCCAATTCCTTTTTAGTAGTATTATGATAGGTTTTCAGAGTCCACTTTTGAGTGAGATCATGTGGTACTCAGTTCTTTGCTTCTGTGATAGGCCACCGAGTCTGAAAGATTCCAAATCCATTCAAGTTACTGGGAAGTCCATAATGTTGACCTTCTTTATGGCTCTGTAATATTCCATTGCATGTATGTACCACATTTTTTTTTTTATCCAGTCCATTTTCAATGGGCAGCACGGTTGCTTCCATGTTTTTCCTATTGTACAGGCATTTTTTTGTTGAACAATTTGAGTTTCTCTGGGACTCAAATCCCTCCCAGAAGGGGGATTGCTTGGTTGTATGGAAGGTCAATTCCTAGTTTTTTTAGAAACACCATGCTGTTTTTCATAGAGGTTGAATTAGTTTGCATTCCAACCAGCAATGAGGAAGCATTCCCTTTTCTCTGCATCCTTTCCAGCATCTGTTGTTTTTTGTTTTATTAATGATGGCTATTCTTACTGAAGTTAGGTGGTATCTCAATGGTTTTGATTTGTATTTCTCTAATGATTAGTGAGACTGAACACTTTTTGTGTGTGTGTTGGCTGCTCATGTATCTTTTTTTGAGAAGTGTCTATTCTTGTCTTTTGCCTATTTTTTAATGGATTGTATTTTTTTTCTTTCATCACATTTGAGTTCCTTGTAGATCCTGAATGTTATTCCTTTGTCAGATATGCAGTTGTTAAATGTTTTTTCCACTTCTGGGGGCTGTCTCCCCACTCTCTTGATGGTTTCCTTTGCTTTGCAGAAGCTTTACAGCTTGATGAGGTCCTACTTTTCTATCTTATTGCTTATGGCATGGGCATTTAAGGTTTTGATCAGGAATTGGTTGCCTATTCCAATTTCTGTAATGGTGTCACCTGCGTTTTCTAAGACTCTTATAGTTTGAGGTTTTATGTTTAAGTCTTTGATGCATTTAGAGTTGATTTATGTGTATGGTGATAGGTAGAGGTCCTGTTTCATTCTTCTGCATGTGGTCAACCAGTTTTACCAGCACCGTTTACTGAATAGGTTCTCCTTTCCCCAGTGGTTGTTGGTGGAAGCTTTGTTGAAGATGAGTTGACTGAGAAATTGAGGTTTTGCTTCCAGAATCTCTATCTTGTTCCATTAGTCTATATGCCTGTTCTTGTACCAATACCAGGGTATTTTGGTAATTGCTTATAATAAAGTTTAAAGTCTGAAAGTGTGATACACCCTGCTTTGTTTATTTTACTGAGAATTGTTTTGGTTATTCATGGTCATTTTTGTTTCCATATGAATTTCTGTATTGTCATTTCCAGATCTGAGAATAATGATAATGGTAAATAAATGGGTGTTGAGTTGAATCTGTAGATTGCTTTGGGTAGGATGAACAATGTTAATTTTTCCAATCCATGAGCGTGGGCTATTTTTCCATTTATTCGTGTCTTCTTTGACTGGTGTTTTGTTGTTTTTTTTGTAAAGGTCTTTCACTTCTCTGTTCAGGAAGATGCCAAGATCTGTCTTTCTTTTCCTTCTTTCTCTCTTTTTCTTTCTTGCAGCTATTGTGAATAGAATTGTACTTCTATTGGTTCTTTGCCTATTTTGCACATTGATTTTATACTCTGAGGCTTTGCCAAAGTCCTTAATCAGTGAGAGGAGGTTTTTGAGTGATTCCCTTGTTTTCCAGGTATAGGATCAAATCACCTGCAAAGAGGGATAACTTAACTTCCTCTTTTCCTATTTGGGTACTCCTCTGATATACTTCTCTTGTCTGATTGCTCTAGATGTGACTTTCAACACTATGTTGAACAGGAGAGGTGAACGTGGGTAGCCTTGTTTTATTCTGGTTTTCAGGGAAAATGTTTCCAATTTCTGTCCACTTCGTAATATATTTGCTGTGGTTTTATTGTAGATGACTTCTATTATTGAGATGTGTTGTTGGATCTGATTTGCTAGAATCGTGTTGAAAATTTTTGCATCTATGTTTATCAGAGATATTGGCCTGTAGATCTCTTCTTTGTTGGGTCTTTGCCTGGTTTGGTATTAGTGTAATTTTAGCATCACAAAGTGTTTTGGAGAGAGTTCTATCTTTTTCAATTGCCTGGAATACTTTCTTAGAGGATTGGTATTAACTCCTGCTTGTATGTTTTAGAGAATTCCACTGGAAAATCATCTGGTCCGGGGCTTTTTTTTTGGTAGGCAGTTGTCTTATGATAGAGTCAATTTCCTGGGCTATTATTAGTCTATTTAGGATCTATATTTTTTCTTGTTTTAACGTTGGGTGGCTGTGTGATATTGGAAAGCCCTCATCTCATTTAGGTTTTTGAATTTGTTCCATACAGGTGTGGATAATAATGTCTTATAATTTTTTGTATTTTTCAGATTGTCTGTGACTTGATCTTTTGTGTTTCTGATTGTGCTTATTTGGATTTTTTGTCTCTCTTTCTTGGTCAGTCTGGCTAGGGGTCCATTAATCTTGCTTTTCCTTTAAAGAATCAACTTTTTGTTTCATCAATTTTTTTTTCTATGATATTTTTGTCTTCTATGTCCTGTATTTGGGCTTTTACTTTGGTGATCTAGACTCTTTTGCTAAAGTTAGGGTTTTGGTGGTCCTATCTTTCAAACTCCCTTAGGTCATTTTTAGGTTTTTGACTTGTGATCTTTTTATTTTCTTGATGTGTGTTTGTAGAAATATAAATTCCCCTCTTATTACTGTTTTCATGGCATCCCAGAGGTTTTAGTAAGATGAATCTTTGTTTTCATTTGTTTCCAAGAATCTTTTAATTTCTTTTTTGGTTTCCAAGAATATATATATATATATTTTTTTTCCCCCCCAGGAGTTGGTTAGCTTTGTGCTGTTGAGAGTCCCTGTCTTTGTGTGCCATGGGGCATTTTGTTGGTGGCAATATTTATTTTGATTCCACCCTGGTCACAGAAGGTGCAGGGTAGTATTTCTATCTTACGGAATTTGTTTATGATTGTTTTATGGCCGAGTGTGGTTGATCTTGGAGTATGTTCCATGTGGTGATCGTAGAATGTATATTCTGTGGTTGTTGAGTGTTCTGTAGGTAACTGTCAAGTCCATTTGGTCAAGTGTCAAGTTGAGGTTTCAGATCTCTGTTGACTTTTTGTCTTAAGGAACAATCTAAGGTTGTTAGTGGGGTATTTAAATTCTCAATTATGATAGTGTTAGAATCAATATCCTGCTTTTAGTCTACTTAGTAGTTGCTTTATAAAATCAGATGTTCATGTGTGGGGTGAATATATATTTAGGATGGATATTTCTTGATGAATTGAAACTTTTATCATTATGTAGTGTCCTTCTGTATGTTTTTAAATATTTTTGATAGCTTAAATATTGTTTTGTCTGATATTAGCACATTTGAGACTGGCAAATTTTTCTCTTTCCTAATACTGAGAGTGGGTGAAATAAAAAAAAAATTCTGAAGCAGGTTGCTTCAAACTCCTGTCATTAAGACAATAACAAAAATTAGAAAACTTGTTTTGAAATATCAGTCCTTAGCTGGGCGTGGTAGCGTGTGCCTGTAGTTCCAGCTACTTGGAAGGCTGAGGCAGAAGGATAGCCGGAGCCCAGCAGGTTGAGGCTGCAGTGGCCGGGAGTGTGCCACTGCACTACAGTCTGGGTGACAAAGTTTCACTTCTACTCAAAAGAAAAAGAAATAGAAAGAAATATCAGACTTGTAATGAATCATTGCTTAAAATGAAGAACTTTCCATTAAAAGGTTGCATGTGGAGAAGAGCAGAAAATAGTATTTTGAAAGTTATTGTATTCCAGAGTTGTGTAAAGTATACTGGATGTGGTTTTACATACTTGCTTTTAAAATATATAATAGATGCATGGAGGCAAGATGGCAATGGAACTGATCAGAGTGTGAGAATCAGTCTTCACAAAAACGAGGACCCATAAAGACTCTCTTTGTGAGTGGATGTGTGCCAGTGGGTGAGTGAGTCTGTCTGAGGAGAGACTAGTGTTCATTCACCCAGGGCTCTCCTCTGAAGGTACCTGCAACCCACCACTGCCCTGAGATTGCAGCTCCCAGCACGAGTGGGGCTCTTTCGAGAGGAGGCAGCTGAGAACAGCTGCTCCTTACCACCTGGCATCTGATCCACATCGTCATCTATGGCAGCAGACTAGGCCTATCAACAGGAATCATGGAGAAGGCAGAGCATGGAAATCTGGAACAGAGCCCCATTGCTGGTGAGAAGATATCTACTGGTGCCATCTTCTATGTCCTGGGACTGGGCAGAGACCGCATTGCCCTGCCCAATTCCATCTAGCCTGCAACCTGGGACCCAGAAGTCATCCCCTCATCAGACTCAGAGATACAGATGCCCCTCATCCATGTTGGAACAGGCACAGACACATCAGATCTGAGTTGGAGACTTAACAGCAGTGGCAGCAGACATGCCAGGTGAGTCTGGATCTGATCCATCCTCCTCCCACAGTAGTCCATGGGGCATCTGACCCATGGTGAGAGCAACCCCCCGAGTCTGAGCTGAGAGCAGAGGGGATGGACTGGAGAATAAAGCTGCTTCTTAATGTGGTGGCCTCAACCAAAAGAAACCTGGAATTACAGAAATGGCCACAGAGCAAGTATTTTCATTTGTTTGCTATTTTTTTTTTTTATTAATCAATATTTTTTATTATGGTGTTGTGGGGTACAGTTAAGGGTTAGGTATACAAGTACGTTTCATTCAGGCACCCTGTTGATAAGAGGTGTTTCCCTGTCCCCAGACAGATATTTGCTGCCATTGATCCCATCTCCTCCCCACCCGTAGTTTCCCACTACTGTCAGTCATTTTCTTATAGTATTACATTGGATGTTCAAGGTCCATTATATGAGTGAGGACATGTGATACTCGGATCTTTGTTTCTGTGAGAGGTCACTCAGTATTATAGACTCTACTTCCATCCAGGTTGCTGCAAAATTCATGATTTTGTTCTTTTTTATGGCTGCGTAGTATTCCATCATGTATATGTACCACATTTTAAAAATCTAGTCCTCTTTTGATGGGCAGCATGGTTGCTTCCAGGTTTTTGCTATTGTGAACAATGTTGCGATAAACATACATGTGCAGGTATCTTTTTTATACAGTGATTTGAGTTCCTCAGGATATATTCCCAGTAGGGGGATTGTGGGGTCAAATGGGAGGTTGATATTTAGAGCTTTTAGGAATTGCCACACTGCTTTCCACAGAGTTTGCACCAGTTTAAACTCCAACCAACAGTATAGAAGTGTTCCCTTTTCATCACATCCTCTCCAGCAGCTGTTATTTTTTGAGTTGTTGATAATTGTCATTCTGACTGAAGTTAGGTGGTATCTCAGTGTGGTTTTGATTTGCATCTCCCTGATGATTAGTGAGGTTGAACATTTCTTCATGAGTCTGTTGGCTGCTTGGATGTCTTCTTTTGTGAAGTGTCTGTTCATATCTTTTGCCCATTTTATAATGGGGTTGTTTGTTTTTTTCTTTTCAGCATGTTTGAGTTCCTTGTAGATCCAAGATGTGAAGCCTTTGTCAGACCTGGTGTTGGCAAATTATTTTTCCCAGTCTGTAGGCTGTCTTCCTGCTCTCTTGATGGTTTCTTTGGCTTTGCAGAAGCTTGTCAGTTTAATAAGGTCTCACTTGTCTATCTTCTCTCTTATGACCTGTGGGTTCTGGGTTTTGTTCAGGAATTGGATGCCAGTTCCGATTTCCATGAGGGTATTTCCTTCATTTTCTAAGGTTCTTATGGTTTGAGGTTTTACATTTAGGTCTCTGATCCATTTGGAGTTAACCTTTGTGCATGGGGATAGATAGGGGTCCTGTTTCAATCTTCTGCATGTGGTCAGCCAGTTTTCCCAGCACCATTTACTGAATAGGTTCTCCTCTCCCCAGTGGTAGGTGGTGGAGGCTTTGTCGAAGATGAGTTTGTTGAGAAATTGAGGTTTTGCTTCTGGAATCTCAATTCTATTCCATTGATCTATATGCCTGTTCCTATACCAATACCAAGCTGTTTTGATGATTGTAGCTTTATAGTAAAGTTTGAAGTCTGGTAATGTGATACCACCTGCTTTGTTTTTTTTTGCTAAGGATTGTTCTGGCTATTCTTGGATGTTTGTGTTTCCATATGAATTCCTGTGTTGTTTTTTCTAGGTCTGAGAAGAATGTTGCTGGTAATTTAATGGGTATTGCATTGAATTTGTAGCTCGCCTTAGGTAGGGTGGACATCTTCACAATGTTGATTCTTCCAATCCATGAGCATGGGATGTTTTTCCACTTGTTTGTGTTATCTTTGATTTCATTGAGCAGTGTTTTGTAGTTTTCACTGTGAAGGTCTTTCACATCTCTGGTTAGGAAGATGCCAAGGTATTTCATTTTTTTTGTGGCTATTGTGAATGGAATTATGTTCTTTATTTGGGTTTCCATTTGTTTAATATTGGTGTAAAGAAATGTTATTGTCTTTTGCACATTTATTTTGTATCCTGAGACTTTGCCAAAGGCCTTTATCAGTGTAAGGAGATTTTTGACAGATTCTCTTGGGTTTTCAAGGTACACAATCATATCTTGCAAAGAGAGATAACTTGACTTTCTCTTTTCCTATTTGAATACTGCTGATTGCCTTCTCTTCTCTGATTGCTCGAGCCCAGACTTCCAATACTATGTTGAACAGGAGGGGTGAGAGTGGGCATCCTTATCTTGCTCCAATTTTCAGAGGAAATGGTTCCAATTTTTGTCCATTTAGGAGTATGCTGTTTGTGAGTTTCTCATAGATGGTTTTTACTATTTTGGGGTATGTTCCCCGTATGCCTAGATGTTCAGGGTTTTTATCAAGAAGTGGTGCTGGATTTTATCAAAAGCTTTTTCTGCATCTAATGATATAATCATGTGGTTTTTGTTTGACATCTGTTGATGTATTTAATTACGTTTTTGGTTTTACAAATGTTGAACCAGCCTTGCTCCCAGGAATGAAGCCTACTTGGTCATGATGGATGATTTTTGAGATGTATTGTTGAATCCGGTTTGCTAGGATCTTGTTGAGAATTTTAGCATCTTTGTTCATCAAAGATATTGGCCTGTAGTTCTCTTTCTTTGTTAGATCTTTACCTTGCTTGGGTAACAATGTGATGCTAGCTGCGTGAAATGATTTGGGGAAAGTTCCAACTTTTTCAATTGCCTGAAATACCTTCAGTAGGATTGGTATCAGCTCCTCCTTAAATGTCATAGAATTCTGCTGGAAAGCCATCTGAACCAGGACTTTTTTTTTTGTAGGTAGTTTTCTTATTATGCAGTCGAATTCCTTGATTGTTATTGGTCTATTTAGGGTCTCAATTTATTCGTGTTCCAACCTAGGTAGGTTGTGTGATGTCAGAAAGTCCTCCATTTCCTTAAGGTTTTCAAGTTTGTTTCCATACAAGTGTACATAGTAGTCTCCAATGATCTTTTGTATTTCTTCAGGGTCAGATGTGACTTCATCTTTTGTGTTTCTGATTGTGCTTATTTGGGTTTTTTCTCATTTTTTCTTGGTCAGTCTAGCTAGGGGACCATCGATCTTGTTTATCTTTTGAAGAACCAGCTTTTTGTTTCATTGACTTTTTGTATTATCTTTTTGTCTTCTATGTCCTGGATTTGTGGTTTTATTTTGGTGATCTGGATTCTTCTGCTGAAATTAGGGTTTTTGTGGTCTTGCTTTTCCAGCTTCTTTAGGTGGCTTGTTAGGCTGTTAATTTGTGTTCCTTCCATTTTCTTCATGTGTCTTTGTAGGGATATAAATTCCCCTCTTACTACAGCTTTTAAGGTATCCAAGAAATTTTGGTAAGATGTTTCTTCATTTTCATTTGTTTCCAGGTATCTTTCAATCTCTGTTTTGATTTTATCATTGACCCAGGAGTTGTTTAGCATCATGCTGTTTAGTGTCCATGTCTTTGTGGGTTTTGGGGGAACCTTGTTGGTGTCAATGTTTATTTTTATTCCACTGTGGTCCTAGAAGGTGCATGGTAGAATTTCAGTCATTTAAATTTGCTTATGCTTGATTTATGGCCAATTATGTGGTCAATCTTAGAATACGTTACATGAGGTGGTGAGTAGAATGTGTATTCTTTGGTCTTTGGATGGAGTGTTCTGTAGGTATCAATTAAGTCCATTTGGTCCAGATCTCATTGAGGTCTGAATCTTCTTGCTGATTTTGTCCTGATGATCTGTCTATGGTTGCGAGTGGAGTATTAAAGTCCCCAGTTATGATGGTGTTAGAGTCAATATCTTTCTTTAGTTTTCCTAGAAGTTGCTTTATGAAAGTTGGCGCACCTATGTTGGGTGCATATATGTTTAGTATAGATATTTCTTGTTGATGGATTGAGCCTTTTATCATTATGTATTGGCCTTCTGTATCTTTTTTGATTTTTAATAGCTTGAAGGGTATTTTGTCTGAAATTAAGATCGCTTCTCCTCCTTTCTTTTGTATTTCGTTTGCCTGAAAGTTTGTTTCCCATCCTCTTACTTTGTCTGTGGGGGTCCTCTCTAGTGAGGTGAGTCTCTTGAAGGCAATAGATTGTTGCCTGATGATATTTTATCCATTTTTCCATTCTATGTATTTTCAGTGGTGCATTTAGTCCATTCACATTTAGGCTAATAATTGAAATGCAAGAGTTGATCCCTGTCATAAAGTTCTTACATGGTTGTTGTTCCTTTTTTTTGTCTTTCTTTGGGTTTTGGAGTTGGTTCATGTATGTTTTTAATCTTTTGCCTGTACTCTTGTGAAGAATGTTGTTGTTCTTTTCTCTTTTTCTTCTGTTTTCAGTACTTTCTTAAGTTTTTCTTGTAGAGGTGGTCTGGTGGCAGTGTAGGTTCTTAGGGATTTGGATATCTGGAAAAAATTCAATTCTCCCTCACTAATGAAGCTTAGTTTGGCTGGGTAGGTTATTCTTGGTTGAAATTGCTTATCTTTTAGAACTTTGAAGATAGGGCTCCAGGTTCTCCTAGCCTGAAGGTTTTCTGTGGATAAATCTGCTGCTATTCTAATTGATCTTCCCTGGTAGGTTGTCTGGCCTTTTTCTCCTGCTGCCTTTAGGGTTTTTTTAAATAGCTACTTTGTTTAGGCAAATTATTATATGTCTGGGAGTTGGTCTTCTCATTTGTTGTCTTGCAGGGGTTCTCTGAATCTCTTGTGTTTGGATTTTTTCATCCTTGATGAGATGAGGAAAGTTTTCTTGAATGATTTCATGAAATATTTCTTCCAGTGTGGCTTTTTTTTCTCTCTCTGCCTCAGGGGAAGCCCAATTACTCTTAGGTTTGGTCTCTTGAAGTGATCATTCATCTCATGTAGGTTTTGTTCTGTCTTTTTGAGCTTCTTTTCTATGCTTTTGACAGTTTGGGTTAGTTCTGTGCTTTTGTCTTCGAGCTCTGAGATTCTTTCTTCTGCTTGGCTAATTCTGCTTTCCATGCTTATTAGTCTGTTATTCATTTCCACCACAGTGTTCTTTACTGCTGTTATTTCTGACATCACCTCCTTCTTATTTTCCTCTTGTCTTTCCTCAGTTTTTAAAATTCTCTTTATTAATGTCTTGATATCTGTGTTTGTTGCATGTGACCAGTCATTCTGGGGGCTCTTCATTATTTGTGTTCCAGAATCTGTTTTCTCAGTGTCTGATCTCCCAGGGGTCTGTGTGAGACCTACATTCTTCTTTTGGTTTTTCTTCATTTGTGTGGTTTGTTCCCCCCTCCCTACTTTTTCCTTCCATCCACATCCTCGTCTTCTTTAATTGTGTTATTCAGGGGTAGAGGGATTGGTTTTACTTCTGTTTGTTCAATCTCCTATTCTTTATGTATGCCCTCTTACTTTGTTCAATTCTGGGGTTGCACTGTAGGTTGGGGGTGGTCGTTTTTGCAGTTTTGAGATGTACTTAAAGGGGGAGCTGTGATTCAAAATCTATCTGCGGGTCCTGATATTTGCTGACAGGTGCATGGATAATCTGGAACCCACTTCCCACTGCCTTGGAATCTGTCGATGCAGTGGGACTGTAGGTTTACTCCCTGAAGTAAAATGTGATTAGCAGAGGGAAGAGAATGGAGCAGACAGTGTGTTGAAGAGCGGGGTGGAGAGGTAGAGGAGTAAGGGAGGAAACAGACGAGTGTACCAACAAATGGAGAAAGAGACCTATACTGAAACAGATAAAAACAATAGTCCACAGCTACAGAGTAACCAACTCCCATACAAAAAAAAATAAATCATACAATGATGCTAACATACAAGCTAACCAACCACCTTTTTGGTGTGCTGTTCCTCTATACAAAGATATGGTTTCCAGAGAGAAGAAAAGAGAAGAAAAGGAAGAGGAAAAAAGGAAAAAAAAGGAACAATACAGTAGGAATAGAATTAAGTCATTAAACTTACAGAACCAATCAAGCACACTTTGAGACTTTTCATTTAAGTCCAATGTCCTTTCAGCTCTGATTTCCAGCTTTCTTTTCAAGCTGGTAAATTAGTTCGCAGTTAGGGTTAGTTGCCCCTGGCCTACTGTGAAGGACAGTTCAGATCACCCTCCATTCACCTCTGGCCTGTGTCTATTTTTCAAGCTTGTTTCTCCAGTTTCTGTGTTGTTACCTTGAATCACCAGCAGGTGGTGCTATCTCACTGCTCGCCCTAGAGGGGGTTGGACGGGACGGGAACCAGGCAGAAGCTGGAGATGGAAGCCTGCCTCAGGGCACACGTGAGGATACCCATGGCAGGCTGGATGTCTCGGTCACAGGAGAGGTGGCAGCGATCCCAGCAGATCTTGCCTTGCAGGGGCTTCAAGGACTGAAGTCATAGATCGCCTCCGGCCCGGGTGGTACAATGTGCTATGGCCGCCATGGAGGCCGCAACAGTGGCAGCGGCGAAGGCTGCAGCGGTGGCAGCGGCTGCTGTGTCTGCGCTGCAGTGGCTGTCTAGACCATTGCGATGCCCCAGCGGTGGCAACGGCCGAGCTCTGTGTGAAGAGCAAGCTGCGAAGTTGGAGTCTGCAGCCCCCAGTGAGAGAGCCCGAGACCCACTGCAGTTCTCCTTTGCAGAGGGTTTCATAGACCAGGTTGCCCCATTGCCATCTTTCCAGAAGTCTCCTGCTATTTGTTTTAGTTTTTGTTTTATCCATCTCTCTTTCTGTTTTTTTTTTTTTTTTAACATTTTTGTTCTTTCTTTGTTTCTGTTATTTTAAAGTTTTTTTTCCTGTTTGTGTATGGGTATTTTTGAGGGGACATGCATCTGCAGGATTTTGTTTTTTGTTTGCTTGTTTGTATGATGGCCAGTATGGTTTTTTTCTGTCTTTACTGTCTTTGTTTCTCTGTTTATTCATTAGTTGGTATGTCAGTCTATATTCCCTATTCTTCTTTTCTCTCTCCACCTTATTTTCATCTTCCTCCTTCCTTTTCCATTTTTTCTCTTTTTTCTTGAAAAGTTTTATACTTGATTCTCAAGAGTTTAAATCCAGAAAGGCAATGTTGTTTTTACATCCAAATGAATATTATTGCTCTATACCAAATTAGTAGAACAAATTTCAAAAACAACCAAATTACCTCAAAGTAAAAAAAAAGTTTAAAAAATTCAACAATATTTGAAAATGAAATACGAAAAAATAAATAGTAGAAAACTTTCTCAACCTTTACAACATTTATGAAAAACCTACAGACAACATCATACTTGGTGTTTTTTCCTGTATCACCTCTCATTTTGCTTTCGGGGACAAAGATACAGCCCCCTCTGCATGGACAGATGGTAAGATTGTGGGAAGTAGGTTCCAGGGGGCCCACCCACCTGTAAGCATATATTGGGATCTGCAGATAGATTATGAAACACAGATCCCCCTTAATTAAATCTCAAATCTGCAAAAAGCACAGCCCCCATCCCCAGTCCACCTCCAAAATTGAACCAAGTCAGAGGATCTACATAAGGAAGAATGGGAGATTGAGCAAACAGAAGTAAAAACTGTTAACCCTGTCACTGAACAACAGAATTAAAGAAGAGTTAAAAAAGGGAAGGAAAACCTACATAAATGAAAAACCAAAGGAAGAATATGGGTCTCATATAGACCCCTGGGAGGACAACAACTGAGAATAAAGAATTTGGAACTCAAACAATGAAGAGCCCCCAGAATGCTTGGTCTCAAACCACAAACCCAGATATCAAGATATTATTAGAGGGAGTAAATAGAAATAAGGAGAGACAAGAGGAAAAAAATGAAGGAATAGATAACTGAGATAACAGTAATAAAGAATACAGTGAACGATATAAATAACAAACTGATAAGCATGGATAGTAGAATCAACCAAGCAGAAGAAAGAATCTCAGAGCTTGAGAACCAAAACATGGAATGAATCCAAACTGTTAAAAACATAGAAAATAAGCTTGAAAAGACAGAACACAACCTCCATGAGAGGAGGGAATTATATCAAGAGGCCGAACCTAAGCTTAGTTGGAATTCCTGAGGCAGATAGAGAGACAGACACTACCCTGGAACAAACATTCCATGAAATTACCCATGAAAACTTTTAGCTCATCAGAGATGTGACTATTCAAGCACAAGAGATTCAGAGAACCCATGTAAGACAACAAATGAGAATGCCTAGACACATAGAAAATCACTCACACAAAGTAGGTATAAAATAAAAAGTCCTAAGGACAACAAGAGAGAAAGATCAGACTACATACCAGGGGAGACTAATTAGAATAATGGCAGACTTATCTACAGAAACACATCAGTCTAGGAAAGATTGGAGTTCAGTCTTCATAGTTCTCAATGATAAACAATTTCAACCAAGAATTACCTACTCAGTTAAGCTAAGTTTCATCAGCAATGTAGAATTTAAATTTTTCCCATTCAATCCCTAAGAGTTTATGCTGCCTCCAGACCAGCTCTACAAAGAATGCTTAAGCAAGTATTAAACATAGAAGAAAGAAAAAAGAATGACCACACCCTTCCCAAGGATGCAGGAAAAAGATTGAAACACACACAAGTCAACCCCAAAATTAAAAAAGATAACAAACAAACAAACAGTAGCAGCAACAATAAACTCTATAGGAATTTTATGATAGGGATAAATTCTCAAGTCTCAATAATTAGCTGGAATGTGAATGGACTAAATACACCACCAAGAAGACACAGAATGGCAAATTGGATAAAATATTATGATACAACCATATGTTGTCTCTAGGCAACACATCTCACCAGGACACTCAAAGACTCAAAGTAAGAGGAGGGAAAACAAATTTTCAGGTGAATGGAACACAAAATAAAGCAGGAGTTGTGATCTTAATATGAGACAAAATATCCTTTAAGCTATCAAAAATTTAAAAAGATACAGATGGTCACTACATAATAATAAAAGGTTCAATCCATCAACAAGAAACATCCATCATAAACATATATGCACCCAATATAGGAATACCAACTTTCATAAAACAGCTTCTAGGTAAACTAAAAAAAGTTATTGACTTAAACACTATCGTAGCTGGGGACTTAAACAACACACTAACAATCCTAGACAGATTATCAAGACAAAAAATCAACAAGGAGTTACAAAATTTAAATGTGACGTTAGTCCAAATGGACTTAGTTGATACTTACAGAGCACATCACCCAACAAACACAGCATATACATTCTACTCATCATCACATGGAATGTATTCTAAGCTCAACCCCATCTTCGGCTATAAATTAAACATAAATAAATTTCATAAGATTGAAATCCTGCCACGCACCTTCTCAGACCACAGTGGAATAAAAATATATATCATTACCAATAAAGTTCTTCCAAAACCCACAAAGACATGAACACTAAACAGCATGATGCTAAACAACTCCTGGGTCAACACAAAAATCAAAACAGATTAAAAGATATCTGGAAACAAATGAAAACAAAGAAACATCTTACCAAAACCTTTGGGATGCCATTAGAGCAGTCCTAGGAGGGAAATTCATATCTCTGCAAAAACACATGATGTAAATGGAAAGATCACAAGTTAACAGCCTAACAAATCACATAAGAGAGCTGGAAAACCAAGACCACCAAAACCTTAACTTCAGCAGAAGAATCCAGATCACCAAAATAAAATCCCAAGACATGGGACTTCCATGTCCCATCTCGAGACATGGAAGAAAAAAGTATAATACAAAAAAATTTATGAAACAAAAAGATGGTTCCTTGAAAGGATAAACAAGACTGATGGACTTCTAACTAGATTGATCAGGAAAAAGAGAGAAAAAACTCAAATAAACATAGTCAGAAATGCAAAAAATCAAGTCACAACTGATGCTAAAGAAATACAAAAGATTATCAGAGATTACTATGAAAACTTGTATGGAAACAAACTCAAAAATCTAAATGAAATGAGGACTTTCTGACAACACAAACCTCCCGAGGTTGAAACAAGAAGAAATCGAGACCCTAAATAGACCAATAACAACCCAGGAAATTGATTTCATCATATGAAAACTACCCCCATCAAAAACAAAAACCAAAACAAAAATCCCTGAATCAGATGGCTTTACAGAAGAATTCCACAAAACATATAAGGAGAAGCTGATACCAATCCTACTGGAAGTATTTCAGGCAATAGAGAAAGATGAAACTCTCCCCAGATCGTTTTATGAAACTAACCATCACATTGATACCCAAACTGAGTAAAGATCCAACAAAGAAAGAGAAATACAGGCCAATGTCTTTGATGAACACAGATGTTAAAATTCCCAACAAGATTCTAGCTAACTGGATTCAGCAGCATATCTCAGAAATCATCTACCATGACCAAGTAGGCTTCATACCTGAGATGCAGGGTCAGTTCAACATCTTCAAGATCATAAACATAATTAAATACATCAACAGACATAAAAACAAAAATCACACGATAATATCATTAGATGCAGAAAAAGCTTTCAGTAGAATCCAGTACCTCTTCTTGATAAAAACCCTTGAACATCTAGGCATAGATGGAATATACCTTAAAATAGTAAGAGCCATCTATAAAAAACCCACAGCCAACATACTGCTAAACAGATAGAAATTGGAACCATTTCCTCTGAAAACTGGAACAAGACAAGATGCCCACTCTCACCATTCCTGTTCACCAGGTCCTAGCTAGAGAAATAGAAAAGAGAAGGAAGTCAGGGGTATCCAAGTAGGAAAAGAGGAACTTAAGTTATCTTTCTATTCAGACATGATTCTATACCTCAAAAACCCAAGAGAATCTATCAAAAACCTCCTTGCACTGATAAAGGACTTTGGTAAAGTCTCAGAGTATAAAATAAATGTGCAAAAGCCAGTCATATTTCTATACACCAACGATAAACAAACAGAAACCCAAATAAAAAACACAATCCCATTCACAATAGCTACAAAAAAAGAAATACCTGGACATATTCCTAACCAGAGAAGTGAAAGACCTTTACAACAAAAACTACAAAACATTGCTCAAAGAAATTAAAGGTGACACAGACAAATGTAAAAATATTCCATGCTCATGGATTGCAAGAGGGAATAAATAGAAATGAGGAGAGACAAGAGGAAAGAATGAAGGAATAGATAACTGAGATAACAGTAATAAAGAATACAGTGAATGAAATAAAGAACAAACTGATAAGCATGGAAAGTAGAATCAACCAAGCAGAAGAAAGAATCTCAGAGCTTGAGAACCAAAACATGGAATGAATCCAAACTGTTAAAAACATAGAAAAGAAGCTTGAAAAGACAGAACACAACCTCCAAGAGAGGGGAGATTATATCAAGAGGTTGAACCTAAGATTAGTTGGAATTCCTTAGGCAGATAGAGAGACAGACACCACCCTGGAACAAACATTCCATGAAATTACCCAAGAAAACTTTTATCTCATCAGAGATGTGACCATTCAAGTACTAGAGATTCAGAGAACCCATGTAAGACAACAAATGAGTCAACATTGTTGAGATATTCATCGTAACAAAGGCAATCTATAGATTTAATGTCATACTCATCAAATTACCCACATCATTCTTCTCAGACCTGATAATACAGGATTCCTGATAATACAGGGATTCATATGGAAACATAAATGACCACAAATAGCCAAAACACTACTCAGAAAAAATTGCAGATGGCATCACACTCCCAGACTTTAAATTTTACATACTTTACTATAAAGCTACAATAATTAAAACAACCTGGCATTGGTACAAAAACAGGTATATGGATCAATGAAACAGAACAGAGATTCCAGAAGAAAAAACCTCAATTTCTTAACCAACTTATCTTCAACAAAGCTTCCAAAAACAACCACTGGGGAGAGGAGAACCTATTTAATAAATGGTGCTGGGGAAACTAGCTGACCACATGCAGAAGATTAAAACAAGGCCCCTACCTATCACCATACACAAAAAACAACTCTAAATGAATCAAAAACCTAAATTTGAAACCTCAGACTTTAAGAACCTCACAAAATGTAGGAGATACCCTTATGAAAATTGAAACTGGCAACCAATTTCTGATCAAAACCCCAAGGGCCCATGCCATAAGAGATAAGATAGACAAGTGGGACCGACAAGCTTCTGTAAAATCAAAGAAATGATCAAGAGACTGGGGAGACAGACTGGGAAAAAAAATTTGTCAATGCTATATCTGACAAAGGCCTAACATCTAGGATCTACAAGGAACGCAAACATATCGAACGCAAAAAAACAAACAGCCCCAATACAAAGTGGGCAAAAGATATGAATAGGCACTTCTCAAAAAGAGACATATGAGCAGCCAACAGATAATTGATAAAATGCTCAGTCTCACTAGTCATCAAAGAAATGCAAAATAAAACCACACTGAGATACCACCTAACTCCAGTGAGGATGGCCATCATCAATAACTCAAAAAATAAGAGATACCAGAGAAGATGTGGGGAAAAGGGTACATTTCTACACTATTGTTGGAATATAACCTAGTACAACCTCTGTGGAAAACAATGTGGTGATTCCTTAAAGATCTAAAAACCAACCTTCCATATGATCCCATAGCCCTTCCTCCTGGGAATATACCCAGAGGGACTCAAATTGCTCTATGTAAAAGATACCTGCACAGGCATGTTTATAGCAGCATTGTTCACAATAGCAAAAACACGGAACCACTGTGCTACCCATTGAGAGAAGGCTGAATAAAAAATGTGGTGCATATATGGATGAAATATTAAGCAGCCATAAAGAACGACAAAATTATGAACTTTGCAGCAATTTGGATGGACTTAGAGTCTATAATACTGAGTGATTTATCACAAAAACAAAGAATTGTGTATCACATGTTCTCATTCATAATTGGACCTTGAACAACTATTGTAATACTATAAGAAAGGGATTGACAGTAGTGGGAAACTGCCAGGGGATGAGGGGTCACCTCAACAACAAGGGTACTTGCATAATGAACATTTGTGTACCTGACCTTGCATTGTACTTCACATATTTAAAATAAAAAATAAAATAAATATATAAAATAAACTTCTTGTTATTATGTTTATTTAGAAATACTTTACATGTATCTTAGAAAAATAAAATGGAGAAATGAAATGTAATATTCCTGTTTTATGTGATAAATCATAAAACAATGACCTTTCTTAAAGGAACTCTACATAATTTTCTTATAAATGAAGTGTCAATACATTTTCCATGAACTTTGTAAACTCTATGATGTTTTAGTGGATATTTTGCTTTTCTCACCTGTGTGATTCTTCCCAAAAGATGTTTTCAGGTCACCAGAGAGTCTGTAAAGAGGATCATGGTGAGGTGTTTGACCTACTGCTGTTGAGCTACTCATTGGTAAATTTCTGGAATCATTATGTACAGTATCACAAGCAATCCATTGTTCTCCCAGAGTTTGTAAGTATTTCAAAAAATTTATATTGGTATATATATTGAGCTTACAATATACAATAAATGAATCGAAGAGAGTGCAATGTACAATAAACATAAACAATTTTTTGATCACTTGATTAATTTTCATAAAAATAATATGAATGGTATTAAGCAAAAAGATCAACACCTTTAATATGTTCACTATGTTTTGCTATGTACTCAGACTTATAAAGTTTGTGTCTAGTTTTTCAAATTTACTTTATCAGTCTCGATGAAGTTCTCATTGTATATTGTTGATATCATTTGAAACTCCCATTTGTTTTTCCATTTGAGAGTTCTACCTCACATTTCTGCTGAAGATCAGATTCACCTTTTTTTCAATTTAAGATTATTTAGTTCCTTTGGAAAACTTCTATTTTCTTCATATTGTACAAATTTGAATATTTTTCTTCAATAATTTTTTAGCTACTCTAACACTGTTATAATAGTTGTTGATGTAGATGTGGCACCATTAGTTTTCATTTTTATTTAACACAAGTGAAATGGTCTTTTCTAAATTTTCATCTTTTTCACAATACAGCTGAATATTGCAGACATATTCAATATTTGCTTCAGACACCTCTGTGACTAACATTCCTTACTTCATATTTTTATTCAGATTATAAACCTGAAAAGACAGTCTCCCATGATGAGGTATCATGGATTCATCAAGGAAAGTTCTTGTTCAAGTTTGTACACTGTGTTGAACTTATTGAAAACATAATTTATTATGGATTCAATTTTGCATAATCTGCTTCGATTTGACTGCATGTCTGCATCATTGGAAAAATGCAAAAACTGCAAAATTTGTAGATATCTATTTCATGTCATTATTTTTTAAAAAGAAAGGCATAGCAATTGATGGATGTGTTGACCAATAATCATGTATTGTGGTTTTCTTTGCTTGTCCCATAAAAATAATTAATGCTAGATTTTTTTCATCTTGGGTTCTGTAGTATTGCTCCACTTATTTTCATTTATATTGGCATTTACACTTGTGGTGCTTTTGATTATAAAACCTGTTAGTTTCAGTTGTAATCATTTCTATAAAATCATCTCCAATAAATAGTCTCACAGCTTCACTTATACTTTGAGGATCCTTTGGAAATACCTTGACACCTGGATTAGCAATGCACATTTCTAAGTTGCTTTTTGGATCATATTTTGTCCACTCAATGTCTGATTCATTCTCACCAGTACTAGATTCAGTGTCATAGTTTATCTGCATTATATTTCTTCATTTACATTGCATCATTACATCATTATCTGCCTCATTATCACTAATAAGTTCACTGGATTCATCTTCAACCTTGGAAATCTCATCAGCACATATTTATTCATTTTCCATAATTATAGTAAGTTGTATTTAATGTTGAAGTATGAAAGCCCTGAAATATCAAAATACAAGTATACAATACTAATTGCAATAAAATAAAGACCAACTTGCAATTTTCACCAACTACATACATCAATAACAACATTGTGCAGTTGATATCAGATAATGATCTCAATTAAGTTTCTCTTTCCTTGCCTGACTATTCATTTTTAAATGAAATATAATAATACTTACATATGACAATGTAGCAGCATTCAGAAATAGAATTTGCAAAGATGTAACTTCATGTCAGTGGCAGCCAGGAACAGAATTTGGAATGATATTAATTCATATCAGCAGCAACCAGGAACAGAATTTGGAATGATGTGAATTCACGTCATTTTTTTCAAATGCGTTAAAATCACAACTCTTGCCTTCTTTTGTTTTCCATTCACCTGAGAGTTTGTTTTCCATCCTTTAACTTTGAGTCTGTGAGTATCTTGTGTAGTGAGATGTGTTTCCTATAGGCAACATATTGTGGGCCATGTTTTTAAATCCAGTGTGCCATTCTGTGTCTTTTCAGTGGTTCATTTAATCCACTGACATTCAGACTGATTATTGAAATGTGTGAATTTATCCCTGTCATGAGGCTCTTATAAGATTGTTTTGTTTTCTTTTAACTTTTGGGTTGATATATGTGTGTGTTTTCAATTTTTCAGTTGTGAGGTGCTTTGTTGATTCTATGTTTTTCTGCATTTGTGGGAAGTCATGGTTTTTCTTTTTTTCTTTTCTTCTTCTTCTTCTGTGCTTAATACCTTTTTGAGCATCTCCTGTAGAGCTGGTCTAGAAGCAGCTCATTTTTTAGGGATTTGATGTCTGGAAAGGATTTCAATTCTCCATCACTGATGAAGCTGGGCTTGGCTGGGTAAGAAAGTCTTTGTTGAAATTGTTGAAATTGTTTATCTTTGAGGACTTTGGTAAATTGAACTCCAGTCCCTTCTAGCTTGTAGGGTTTCTGCTGATAAGTCTGCTGCTATTCTGATAGTTTTTTTCCTGGTAGGTAGCCTGAGCTTTCTATATCCCTGCCTTTAGAATTTTTTCTTTTATACCTACTATGTGTAGGTAAATTGCTATGTGTCTAGGGATTGGCCTTCTCAGTTGATGTCTTGTGTTGGTTCTCTGAATCTCTTGTGTTTGGGTGGTCACATCTTTGGTGAGATGGGGAAAGTTTTATAGAATAACCTCCTGGAATACTTGTTCCATGGTGTTCTCCAATTCCCTTTCCTCTTCTGGGATGCCAATCAGATGTAAGTTCAGCCTCTTAATATAATCCCAAAACTCTTGGAGAGCTTGTTTTTTCTTTCTGAGTTTTCTTTCTATGCTTTAACAGGTCAGGTTAATTCCATGTTTTGATCTGCAAGCGCTGAGATTCTTCCTTCAGCTTGGCTGATTCTGTTTACCATGCTTATCATCTTGTTATTTATTTATGACCAAAAACTCTGTTGCAATTTCTTTCAGTGTTGCATCTTTTCTTTCTGGAGTCTTATTTACTCTTTTCACCCATTCTCTAATTCCTATTGTATTATGGGGTCAATCATTGGTGATTTCTTTTGTTTGGGCTCTGAGGTCTGATTTTTCAGGTGTTTTCTCTTTGGTTCTCTGGGAATTACCTGTGTTCTTTCATTTATTTTTCCTAATTTGTGACAGATATCTTTGTTTTCTCTTTAATTCCATTGTTCAGTGGTAGTGGGCAAGACTTTCACTTCTGTTGTTTTCTCAGCCCTCTATTCTGGCCTGATCAGAGCCTCCAAATTTGTTTTGTTTGAAAATGAGTCTAGGGTGGGAATGTTGCTCTCTCTTGTTATTTTGAGAACTGAATAAGGTGGCTGGTGGGGAGCTAAGATTCAGAAACCATTTGCAAGTTATAATGTTCACTGACTGTTGTGTAGACCTCTTGAGACCCACCTCCCACCTTCACTCTATATGACAATGCAGCAGGTACATGTGCATACCGCCTGTGTCCAAGATAAAGTAGCAGTAATGAGGAGAACAGAGAAAAGTAGAAAGAAATGTAATAGAAAGAAAGAATTTAAAAATCACAGAAAAATAAAAAATAATCAAGAACAAAAAAAGACAAAAGAAAAAAATGCAAAATCAAAACCAACAGAAAAAACACAAAAATCCCCCAAATAGGAAAACCAAACATACAGACACACACACACACACACACACACACACACACACACACACAAAACCAAAACAAAAGAATAACAAAAAAGAATTAAAAATGAAATTCTGGTCACTAACCGCCCTCTTGTGGCAAGTTCTGAAATTGCTCCTCTCAGCTACTCACTGGTAAGCCTGATGGCAGTCTCCTCTGGGGCTGCAGGCTCATTCCCAATCTCTCCAGCATGTGGGGGCGTGGGAAGGGGGGCAGTGGAGGTGGGGGTGGGTGGAGTGACAGTGACAGTTCTCCCCTTCCACTCTCGTAGGGTCAGGGGTATCCCCTCCAGTAGGGTGATGCGGGATTGCCTCCTCCCTCGTTGCTGGCAGTGGGCCACCCAGCCAGGCTTATCCCAGAGTAGAGTTCTTGAAACACAGCTGCCGTCTAGGCTCCTCCTGAGTTCGTCCCTCTCAGTTGTGCCCTAGTAGTGCAGGCCTAACATTCAGAGCATTGCTGGGGAGGAGGAGGTTTAGATCAGCCCACGACTCATTGCTGCTCTCTTGGGGAGTCTTCCTTGTCCTTTTCTAGTCCCCCTCTTTATCCCACACCTGGAGCAGGTTAGGGGCACCTGAGACTCTGCACTCATCCTGTCCCTCTGAAGTTTGTGATTTCAGGATAGTCCCTTTGGGTCAGCTCAACCCCTGAGTAGTTAACCCACCAGCCACAGAGAGCAGGTCTGTTGCTCCCTGGTGAGCAAGCTGGAGCACTTTCCTACCCAGTTTTCAAGATGGTGGCAGGGTGCCTTTCTCACTTTCTAAAGAAAGATGCTAACAATCCTTAGAACCTTCGGCAGGTCATACTCTTTTTGCTGGTAAAAGGTCTTACCTCCGTGTTGATGGTGCGGACTGATCAGGGTGGTAGTTGCTGAAGGTTGGGGTGACTCTGAAGTTTTTAAAAAATAAGACAACAGTGAAGTTGGCAGCATGAATTGACTTCAGATTTCTCTGAAGCATGTGAGCTGTTAGATAGCATTTTACCCACAGCAGACTTCTTTCAAAACTGGAGTCAATTCTCTCAAACCCTGCTGCTGCTTTATCTACTATGTTTGGGGAATAGTCGAAATCAGTGTTCACAGCATCTTTACCAGAAGTAGATTCTACCTCAATAAATGACGTTTGTTGCTCATCCATAAGAAACAATGCATCCATTAACATTTTATCATGAGATTTCACCAATACAATAAAATCTTCAGGCTCTACCTCTAATTCTCTTTCTATTTCCACCACATCTTCAATTTCCTCCTTCACTGAAGTCTTGAGTCCACCAAAGTCATCCATGAGTGTTGGAACCAACTTCTAAACTGTTAATGTTGACGTTTTGACCTTCTCCCATGAATCACAGTGTTCTTAATAGCATCTTCAGTGGTGAATCTCTTCCAGATTTTCTATTTAATTTGCCCACATCTATTAGAGAAATCACTATATATGGATGGTATAGCCTTATATAATGTAGTTCCTAATATAAGAATTGAAAGTCAAAATTGATCCATGCTGCAGAATGAGTATTGTGTTAGCAGGCATGAAAACAATGTTTTCCTATTTGGCTACTCCTGATATCTTTATCTTGCCTGATTCCTTTGGCTAGGACTTCCAGCACTATATGAGAGTGGTCATCTTTGTCTTCTTCCCTTTCTTAGGGGGGAATGGTTCCAGCTTCTGTCCATTGAGCAAAATGTTGGCTGCAGATTTATTGTAGATGTCTCTTATAGCTTTGAGGAAAGTTTCTTTTGTGCCTAGGTGCTTAATGATTTAAGAAGGGATGCTGGATTTTGTCAAATATTATTTCTGCATTTATTGAGATAATCATGTGATTTTTCATTTTATACCTGTTAATAAGCTAGTTCGACTTCTATGGAAAGCAGAGTGATGATTTATTAAAGAACTAAATATTGAACTTCCATATGATCCAGCAATCCATCTTCCAGGAATACACCCAGAGAAACCTAAATTGCTCTACCAAAAAGAAACCTGCACATTCATGTTTATGACCTCCCTATTTACAGTAGCAAAAACATGGAACCAACTCTGCAGTCCATTGAATGTGGACTAGATTTAGAAAATGTGGTACATAAAAATTATAGAATATTACACAGTCATACAGAAGAACAAAATAGCCAAACAGAAGAGTTTGTTCTTGAATGCAGTTGGAGACCATGATGCTAACTGAACTATCACAGAAACAAATAACTGAGTACTGCATGTTCTCATTCATAAATGAGTCCTGAACACTGGTCACATTAGCGAGATTGGCAGTTGCTGGGTACTGCTTGGGCGAGAGGGAGGGAAGAGCAAGGGGAGAACATTACAATACAATGGGTACCTGGTTCACTACCAGGGGAGTAAGGGCCAGGTAGAAGCTCAAACTTCACTTGCATGCAACCTACTTAGGTAGTAAATCCTCACTTGTATCCAACAACTCTAAAATAAATTTTAAAAAAGAAAGAAAACAACATTAATGTCCTTGTGCATCTCCATCAGAGTTCTTGGGTGACCAGATGGAGTGCAGTGGCATGCTCCCTGCCTGCTGGGCTCTGGCGATCCTTCTGCCTCAGCCTTCCAAGTAGTCAGAACTACAGGCACGCACTACCATGGCTGGCTTATTTTTGGTTTATTGTAGAGATGAAGGCTCACTAAGTTGCCCTGGGTGGTTCTTGAACCCATGGGCTCAGGCAATATGGTTGCCTCAGCCTCCCAAAGTCCTAGGATTGCAGGCTGTCACTGAGCGTGGCCACCAATAATATTTTAAAAGAATTTTTTTAGCAGATCTCAATGGTAGGCTTAAAATATTCAGTAAATCATGCTGTGCTGAATATTTGTACTGTACAATGTTCTGTCATCCAGGCTTTGTTGTTCAAGCTATAGAGCACAGACCGAGAAGATTTTGCATAATTCTTAAGTGCTCTAGGAGAATGTTGTGACTGGTTTGATCTTTTCATCCAGACCTCTAAGACTTTCTCCATATCAACTATAAGTTTGTTTGGTTTTCTTATCATTTATGTATTCTCTGAAGTAGCACTTTTACTTTTCTTCAAAAACATTTTCTTTGCATTCACAACTTGGCTAACTATTTAGTGCAAGAAGTCTAGCT
The DNA here is from genome assembly GCF_000164805.1 of Carlito syrichta. NCBI lineage: Eukaryota > Metazoa > Chordata > Mammalia > Primates > Tarsiidae > Carlito > Carlito syrichta. Next base: position 52,516 of record NW_007231647.1, on the reverse strand, counting down.
TTTGTCATATCTGAGTTTTCAACATGCTTTCGTCACTAAGTTTAATTATTTCTAGTTTTTGATTTACAGGGAGAGAAATGCCACTCTTTTTTTCACTTGAACACTTAGAGGCCAATGTAGGGTTGTTAGTTGTCTTAATTTCAACATATTGTGTCTCAGGGAATAGGAAGGCCTAAGGAGAGGAAACAGACTGGTGAAGCTCCTCCGGTCGGTGGAGCAGTCAGCACACACAGTTATCTAAGTTTTCTATCATTCATAGACATGTTCATGGTGCCCAATTATAATAGTAACATCAAAGATTACTGATCATAGATCACCATAACCAATAAAATAATAATAATAAAAAGTTTGAACTATTACTGTAAATACCAAAATGCGACACAGAGATAAGAAGTCAGCACATGTTGTTGGAAAAATGGTGCTGATATACTTGTTCAACATAGGGTTGCCACAAATCTACAGTTTTTTTAAAAATGCAATATCTGGGAAGCACAATAGTGAAATGTCATAAAATGAGGTATTCCCTTGTTTTTCTTTTTCCTTTTCTGTGATTGTTAGCTTTTTGATGACAGAATCTATGGGGTGTAGAGCAGTATTGTTCACATATCAAATGCTCAACAAGTATTTCCTGAATGAATGAGTGTTGCTTCTTATTTTCCTTTGGGGTGACTTTGTAGATTTAAAACTATAATTATTAGAACAACATCTCTCACACTTCTAAGTTATGTAGTCATTTTTCAAAGAGAAAAAACTTAAGAAACTTTATATTGTTTTCAATAATCTTTTTTGTATTATTTAAATCTCTAGAAACATAATACTTCACACATACTCCTTATATTTAGAACTCTTGTAAAACTGCAGGTGAATGATTCACAAATTAAACCTGTAAAAACTCAATGTAGTCAAACCCAGATAAATGGCATTAGTTTAATGTAAAGAATTAGATACAATTTTCCTTCAAAACATTAATATGTTATTATGTACAGTAATGTAGATCCTTTTGAGCATGACTTTTATACTACCATGCTTCTTTTAAGATATTTTTTAGAATTTTTTAAATTATAGAGATGTGACGTACAAGTGAGGACTAACTATATACTTAATCTGCATGCAGGTAAAATTTGAGCTTCTAACTGACCTTCACTCCCCAGTAGTGGACCAGGTACCCTTTGTGTTGTCACATGTCACCCACTCTTTTTCCTTCTCCCCTACCCTAGTAGTGCCCAGCTAGGAGATCCCACCCTTGCGCTAATGTGATTAATGCTCAAGGCCCACTTATGAGTGAAATCATGTGGTATTTAGCTCTTTGTTTCTGTGATAGTTCACTTAGTATGATGGTCTCCAACTCCATCCAAGTTGCTACAAAGACCACGATTTTGTTCTTCTGTATGACTGAATAATATTTCATTGTAAATGGGTACCACATTTTCTTTATCCAGTCTACTTGCTATGGGCAACAAGGTTGGTTCCATGTTTTTGCTATTGTGAATAATGGGGCAATAAACATGAATGTGCAGGTGTCTTTTTGGTAGAATGATTTATGTTTCTTCAGGTATATTCCCAGGAGAGGGATTGCTGGACCATATGGAAGATCAATTTTTGATTCTTTTGGAAATCACCACCCTGATTTCCATAGAGGTTGAACTAGCTTTCATTCCCAACAACAGGGTAAAGGCACTTCCTTTTCTCCACACCCGTGTCAGCACCTGCTGTTTTTTTACTTATTAATGATAGCCATCCTTACTGGAGTTAGGTGGTTTCTCATCATAGTTTTGATTTGCATTTTTCTGATGATTAGTGAAGGTGAGCATTTTTTCATGTGTCTGTTGACTGCTTCTATGTCATATTTTGAGACATGTCTGTTCATGTCCTCTGCCCGATTTTTAATGGGGTTGTTTGGGTTTTTCCTTTCACTTCATTTGAGTTTCTTGTAGATCCTGGATGGTAGACATTTATCAGATGCATAATTTGCAAATATTTTTTCCCATTCTATGCATTGTCTCTTTACTCATCAGAGTGCAAAAGTTTTCAGTCTGATGAGTTTCCACTTGCTATCTTAGCTTTATGACATTTGCTTTTGGGGACTTAGTCAATAATTCTTTGCCTACTCCAATATGCATAATGGTGCTTCCTATATTTTCTTCAAGAATTCTTATATTCTGAGGTTTTATGTTTAGGGTTTTGATCCATTTTGAGCTGATTTTTGTATATGGTGATAGGGGTCCAGTTTCATGCTTCGGCAAGTAGCTAACCAAATTTCCCAGCGCCGTTTGCTAAATAGGATCTCCTTTCCCTAGTGATTATTATTTTATGATTGTTATTTGTGGCATTGTTGAAGATGAGTTGGTTGAGAGACCATGTTTTTACTTCCTGAATCTCTGCCCTGTTCCATTGCTCTATGTGCCTATTCCTGTACCAATACCATGGCCTCTTGGTTACTGTAGCCTTGTAATAAAGTTTAAAGTCTAGAAGTGTGATACCTCTCATTTTGTTCCTTTTGCTGAGGATTGTTTTTATATTACCATGTTTCTTAACCCAGTCAACAATTTATTTAGTGTAAGGCATTCTGTCAGTCATTGTGGTAAGAGTACCAAATGAGGTCACCTGCACTCAGATAACTCACATTCTCATGGAGAAAACAATGAAGAAGTAAGCAAAAGTTTAAGAAAGAAAGTTCTCTGTGACTCCTCTTGATCTCTCCCATCTTTCTCATCAGCATTTCTCATCACCTCCAGGCCACTGCTGCCTCTTTCCTGGGTTATTTCAAAAGGCTCCAACCACACTCCCTTATTTCACTGTGGCCCATCTTCCCCACAAAGCCCTCAAATGGGACTCTATAAGACAGATCAATCCTGTAAGCTGCTTATTCCTCTTCAATGACTTCCTGTCCCACTCACAGCGAGCCAAACCCTTATGTGATCCACAAGCTTCCCATCCTGGACCTGATACACTTTAATCTCAACTCCTGCTATCTGCTTCTTCTTCCATGGGCTCCAGTTACAGGCACCTCCTCTATGCTGATTCTCCCATATCTGCATGATGCAACTCTTTAATTTCTTTAGGTCTCAGCAAAAATACTGTCCTGATGATGGGGCCTAAGCATTTATACTTCCCCTTTTGGGGGAGGCATATTTTTGCTCATAGACCTTATCACAATATAGCAGGTCCTCGAATAACATCATTTTATTATAATGTTGATGAGAGAAAAAAAATCAGTTCCTGCTGGGGCCAATGTCTGTGTAGAGCTTTTCTCCAGGTATTTGGGTTTCCTCCCACGTCTTAAAGCTGAGTTTATTAGGTGAATTGGTGTCTACCTGGTCCCCATCTGAGTGAGTGTGGGTGTGTGTGAGTGCACCCTGTGATAAGATGATGTCCTGATCAGAGATGGTTTCTACCCTGCACTCTGAGCTGCTGGGATAGGCCCTGGACATCCTTGACCCTAAACTGAAATAATTCGATAAATATGTATCTTACTTGTTTTTATTTTTTAAAAAGCACCCAGATGTTATAAGTAGAAAACAACAAGATGATGGATTTAATTCTAATTATATTAACAATCACATTAAATGTAAATGGCTTGAATATCCCAGTTAAAAATGTTTAAGACTGAATATAAGAGCCAAACAATATAAAAGTTTAAAATAAAAGAATAAATTAAAGATATAACATGCCAACAGTAGTTTAAAAAACTTGAAGTAGTTACATATATTATCAAAGTAGATTTTAGAACAAAAATTATTATAAGAGATAAAGTAAGCTATTTTATAATGCTATAGATGTTCATTTATTAAGACTACATAATAAGCCTCAATAGTTATAAGCCTAATAACAGTTTTAAAATACATAAAACACAAATGGATAGAGCTAAAAAGAGAGAAATAGATACAAATTTACTCTAATGGAAAATCTAAAGCTAGTTGTCTATAACTGTAGAAATATATTCCTATAAAACCATATAGTACAAATTACAGGACAAAACTTTGGGTTAGCCAAATATTTTTTTTTAGATATGCCATCCAAAGCATAATTTATTAGAATAGAACTAAAAAACACAGACAACAAAAGTGAAATAGACAAATAGACCACACCAAGGGCAAAAGTTTCTGCACAGCAAATGAAAAAAATCAGCAAAGTGAAGAGGCAACCCACAGAGGGGAAGAAAATATTTGCAAACTATTCATCTGGGAATTAATTTCCAGAATATATAAGAAACTCAACTCAATAGCAAAAAAAAAAATAAATAATTAGTTTAAAAATGGACAAAAGCTCTGAGTAGACATTTTGAAAAAGAATATAAACAACTCAGTGGTCTTTCACAGAAACAAAGAACAGAGTATCATATAGTCTCACTCATAAGTGGACTCTGAACATTTACCATAATACTATAAGAAAGCAGCAGGATACTGCCAGGGTGGGGATACTGCAAAGTAGGTACCAAAGGGAGGCCCAAATTGTACCTGTGTGGTGTCCACTTGTATACCTAATCCTGAATTGTACCCCACATCTTTAAAATAAAAAAAATATATAAAAGAAAATATACAAACGGCCAACAGGCTTATAAAAAAAGCCCAACATCACTAATCTCAGAGAAATGCAAATCAAAACTACAACAAGATATTGTCTCACCCCAGCTAAATGGCTTTTATTAAAAAGATAGGCAATAACAGATGCTGGTCAGGATGTGGAGAAAGGAGAACCCTCATACACTGTTGTTAGAAATGTAAATTAGTAAGGCCAACGTCGAAAATAATATGGAGGCTTCTGAAAAAATTGTCATATGATCTAGCAATTCTACTACTTGAATTGTATGTCCAAAGAAAAGCAACATATCTGAGAGATATCTGCACTTTCACTTTTATTGTAGCACTGTTCACAGTAGCGAAAGTATGGAATCAACCTAAATGTCCATCAACGGATGAATGGAATGTTATTCAGCTGTAAGAAAGAATGAAATCCTGTCATTTGCATGGGACTGAAAGTCACTATGCTAAGTGAAATAAGGCACACATAGAAAGACAAATATCACATGTTCTGTCATATTTGGGAGCTAAAAAAGTGGATCTTGCAAAAAGAGAGAGTGGACTGGTGATTACCAGGAAAGGAAGAGATGAAGAGAGGTTGATTCATCAATACAAATATAAAATTTAATAGAAGAAATAAGACCTTGTATTAAATAGATCAGCAGGGTGGTTGTAGACAACATTAATCTATTGTATATTTCTCAGTAGCTAGAAGAGAACAATTTGAATGTTCCTAGCATAAAGAAAAGATAAATTTTTAAAATAATGGAAATCCCAATTTCCCTGATTTGGTCATATTAATGCATTAAATCAATACATATACTCTGAAAATTATGTATGTCTATTATGTAGCAATAAAATTAAATTATATAAGCTTATGATTCAATTATTTAAAAATACAAATATATTTAAAAAGAGAAATATTTTCTAACCTGGAGTTAATAAAAAGTAAACATTTTTACTTTAGACACTGTTACAAGAATGAAAACAGTCACAGGCTATAAGAAAATATTTGCAAATCATATACTTGATTTAAAGAAACCAAACTTGTATCCATAATATATGCAGAACTGTCAAAACTCAATTCAAAACCTGTACCCTAATTAATAAATGAACCAATGATTTGAACAGTCACTTAATTAAGTGTATTGAAAATAAGCACATAGCCGGGCATGGTAAGGCACGCCTGTAGTTCCAGCCACTGGGAAGGTTGAGGCAGAAGGATTGCTGGAGCCCAGCAGGTCGACACTGGGGTGGCCATGACCTTGCCCTGAACTCTAGCCTAGGCAATAGAGTGAGACTCCAACTTAAAAAGAAAAGAAAAGAAAAGAAGCACATAAAATATACTCAACATTATTAGTCATTAGGTAAATTCAAATTAAAGCTGCAATGAAATAAAGCTGTAAAATTAATAAACTAGATAAAATTAATTCACCATACCAAGCATTGGCAAAGTCACGAAGGATCTGGAACAAGAGTATAAGAAGTGTATTTGAATACATTTCTGGCAGGAATGTAAAGAGCACAACTATTCTGGAAAACAAATATGCTGCTTTAAAAACTTTTAAATGTATACCTATGATATGACAAAGTCACAGATAGTTACTGAATAGAAAGGACAGCACAAGCCTGTACAAAATATAGTACATGAACATTCATAACAACTTAATTTATAACACCCTAAAACTTGAAATAATTCAAAATATCATCAACAGTTGAATGGATAAACAAATTATTGTGTATCTGTACCTTAGCTTACTACTTAGCAACATAAAGAAATAAGCTATTGATATATGCTACAACATGGATGAATTTCAAATTGCTGGCACTGAATGAAAGAAGAAAGACAAAAGCACAGTCATTTCATATGATTCTACTTATACAAAATTTCAATGCATGCACATTTATCAAAAGTGACAAGAGAGCAGATCAGTGACTGCCTAGGACTAGGGTACCAGGGAGTTACTACAGGGCACAAGGAAAGTTTGGGGGGAAGATGGATATTAATTGTGGTGATGGTTTCATGGGTGTCAACAGGTTAAAATTTATCAAAATGTATATTTAATATATATGCACTGTAGTATATGTTTATTATACTTCAATAAAGATGTTACTAAAATAAACCACGCTGGTAGAGTTGGCTTGGAAATGGGCAAGATTCAGGAAGCAGGAAACACAGAGGTGTTTCAAAGCCAGCAAAAGGAAAAGCCACTACTGACAGTCGCTGCTGGCACTGCAGGATAAGTGTACCACTCACTGAAAAGTCAGCACCCCAGGAAAAATAATCTGACTGGCTCAGCTGCTGTCACAACCAGTCCTGGTGGTACCTCATTTCCACCATGTGTATTGGACAAGTAGAATGATCCTCCCTTCAAAACTACATACAGTGTGGGAAAGAAAAATAACTTGAAGTAAACTGGGAAAATGTTTGAGAAGGAAACATATGCGAGAAAGACAAAAACAACAGTAACACTCACTATATATCAGGGGACCCCAACTCCGGGGCTGTGGACTGGAATGGGTCCATGGTTTGTTGGGAACCCAGAACACAGGAGAAGGTGAGCGGCAGGCAAATGGATGGGGCATTAGATTCTCATAAGAGCGCAAACCCTACTGTGAACTGCTCATGCCAGGAATCCAGGTTGATGGCTCCTTTTAAGAATCTAATGCTTGATGATTCCCCACTACTCACCCCCCATCCTCCTTGGAAAAATTGTCTTCCACAAAACCAGCTCCTGATGTCAAAAAATGTTGGGGATCTCTGCCATATATGGTTTTGGAGGTTTTGTTGTTACTATCTGAGTGTTTATGCTTCTCTCTTGTGAAGTGGTGAGCAGTGGAGAATCTATTTAATAATCTGCTTCTGATATTTTTTGACTCAATTATTGAAATTATCACATTCTTTATAAGTAAGATTTCATTTTTTATAGAATTTCTGCTGTGATGCAGAAAAGAGTACTTTTATTTGTTCAGTGTCTTCATGTCTGTATGTGTTCACTAAGTATCTATTATCCCTGAAGGAGTTAATAAATACCATAGGTCTCAGAGCTGGGGTTGTTGTTCACTACTTCTTTTTTTTTGAGTTGGAGTCTCACTCTGTCGCCCAGACTGGAGTGCAGTGGCCACTCCCTGCCACCGCAGCCTCGACCTGCTGGGCTCTGGCGATCCTTCCGCCTCAGCCTTCCAAGTAGCTGGAACTACAGGCGCGCACTACCACGTTCGGCTCATTTTTTGATTTATTGTAGAGATGAGGGCTCACCAAGTTGCCCAGATGGGTCTCGAACCCGCGGGCTCAGGCAATTCACTCACCTCAGCCTCCCAAGGTGTGGGATTACAGGCTAAATCACCAAGCCCGGCTATTGTTCATTGTTTCTTAATGAAGTAGAAATATTTGTGTGTCTGTTCATCTTTTAAATTCAATAGCACTGTGCTAATTTGAATTTAATAGCAATTTATTGGCACCCACTATGTACCTGATAGTGTCGGTTTCATTATACTGCTACCGCTAAAAAGCTTGAGCTCCACATATTCACAGCACTATATCATACAATGTTTATTTGTGCTGAAACAGAGATAAAACATGTCTGCCTTACAAATGTTCACCCACAGATTCCTCATGTTTTCTGCCAAGAGTGAAATGTAAGGCAACCGATAAGGGACTACATAGTTAATACACTGGAGAAGAAGCCAGTTCTCATGAGGTTATTTCTGCTTCTTGTGGTTTGTTTCACAGAAATTTCACTTTTCTGTGTCTTAATTTCCCCAGCTACAAACAAAGAAGAAACTATTTCTTTTGTGAACACAGGAGTAATGATTCAAGACTAGTTTTAATGGGTTCACTTAATGCCCTACCTAGATCTATCACTGAATACGCTGTTATTTGCAAAAAAAAAAAAAAAAAAAAAAAATTTAAATGTGTAGTTTCAAGGCTGCTAGCTTACATAAACCTAACAGAACCAATCAGTTTGTGCACATTATGAACACAGAATTTCTTATGCATATAATTTGGGAAACATTTCATAGTAACATGGAAAACTGAATAAAAATGACCCTAGGTTGACTTCAAGCAGTTATTTTTAAAGATCATAATAAAATAAAAAATAATACAATTCGTAAATAACCCACTTAGTTAAATTCTTGAACTTGCTCTCTCTAAAATATATACATCCAGCAAATCAGATAACTATCTTCTACTTAGTTTTTCTGGATACTGCTATCTTGTAGATATTTGGCAGTGTTTTCTCATTTCATTTTAGAAACCATTTGCATAGCCTTGTTTGAAAATTGTTTCTTTGCATATAATAAATGATTTTTAGGGCTAAGAAAATTAGCATAGAAGTGTAAATTGTAATTCTAGCTTTGTTCCTAAATAGATGTGTCATCTAGTTATATGTCTTAATCTGTGTCTCAGCTTCATCTTTAAAGTAAGGAACAGAGCAGAGAAGACATATAATTGCATACATGGCAACACTCCCCATGCTTTTATTCATTGCAAGCATTACTAATCAAGCACAAAAAAATATTTCCAGTTGAACTCACATATGTTTTCAGGAGCCTTTTCATCACAGCACATCCTTATATTAGATTTTACTGAGTGCTTACTATATTCCAGGTACTAATTAAAATGCTTATCCGGAATAACTAGTTTAATATGACACAATTCTATGAGGCACGTACAATTAATATCCTTATTTTGCAGATAAGGAAAATGAGGTCCCAAATTTCACATTATAGTAAGCAACAGAGCTTGAAATTAAGCACCCTGTGCTTTTTTCCACTTGGTAACTTTGCTTTTGAGTTCTCTAGAGTCTATTTCAACACAAACCCTAGGGTTAGTACCGAAAACTTGCTACAAATATTTAGCAGTGATACATATTCTCGCTCTTTATGGATTTGTTTTATTTTGTTTTTTAGTTTCTTTGCAGTCTTATTTCCAGCACCTAGCCCAGTGCCTGGCATAGTATGGAAACTTGGAAAATATTGATTGAATGAAAATATGCTGTCTTCTCCATAGCTAATGTTACTATAATTTTTAAAATTCTGCTTTAAATTATTTTTTGTGTGTGTTACATCAGTCGGTTTTCTGCAAAGTCCATGTTGGTCATTTTCCAGGCAGCATCTTATTTGGTTTCCTATCCAATGTTCTACCTCAGGTCTTCATTGGTTGAGTGTTTATTCTCATTCTAACAATTATTTGTATCCCATAAATAAGAGTTCGACCAAAGACAGTCCTTAATTATGATAGCAGTAATGATGCTTCCCATAAGTTGATTTTTGCCATGCTAGAGAAGCCTGAAATGAGAATGGTCAATTGCTAAACTGGGAAAAGCCATGAGTGACTGAAAACAGATGCTCTTGAGTATAATTAGTAAAGTCTTGCAATGACCTAGGTGGTTATTTAACTAAAAAAAGAAACAGCAAAGAAGCCAAAATTGGACTATTTTGAGGGGATCTCATGGTGAGTCACTGAACAGACCTTAACAATGACACAGAAAGAACAAATTGGTAGGCCAGTGTTTATAGTAAAGTAAAAAGAATTCAAGTGAAGACAACTTAAAACCAATGACGGTTTTTTCCCTTAATTCTTATGCTTTAGCCAAATAACATAGTACCAATTTACCTGAATTACAAAGGATAACAAAGGTCACAAATAACCAGAAAAATCACATATTTGGGGATGCTTATAAGTGACGTTTTCTACAAATAATGACAAGTGTATTTGAGGAGTAACCTTACAAGGTCTCTGGCACATACAGATGTATATTCGTATCAGATGATAGCCTTGACTTTGGAAACCATTAGATTTCTCCCTAACACCATCTCGAATCCAGAGGTGAAGTCTGGGGTATCATCAAAAAATAATAAGAAGAGCGTGCTGACATCAACTGTAGTGTGTAAGAAAAGAAGTAGGGCAGAAAAGGAGCAAAGTTAGACTCCCAGAAAGGTCACTGGTAGGAGCTGCAGAAAGATTAGAGGGGGAGAAGGAGCCTGAGGGGAACGCCCATCTGATGCTACTTGTACTGTAGACACCAGCTACCTCATTTTGTTCTTTGTGGTTGGAACAACAGGGTGCATTATGCACAGCGATCATTCTGCACAGCTCTGAGAAGAAAGTATTCTATGTAGACATGAGGTTGAGAGAAAGGTGATTAAAATAAGATGGAGATATTGTTATATTTAGAGTAGGTTAGTATTTATTTTAATTAAAGATAATCGATATCAGGTGATATAGCAGGATGGCAAAAGAAGAGAGTTGTTCATTTAAATACCACTAAAAAGTGATGACCACAGACAGGTACCAGTATAAATAAATGTCAGCTGCTCATACACACAATGTTCCCTGGGAAGTGGAGCAGTGGTTTCTGGCAGGTTCAAAATTAAATCATGAATTCTGTCTATACATTATCAAGCTGCCTTGGCTGATGTTTTCCCTCTTGGCAGCCCTTGACCCAAGTAGCATTCTCAAACCACGTTTTAATAATCCAAAGATCCTTCTCAATTCTGTTCATTTCCCAAAAGACCTATGTCCCCAAACTGTTCCTCTGCCCCTGTTATGAACTGAATTGTGCCCCACACATATTCATATATTGAAGCCCTAACCCCCAATGTGATGGTATTTAAGGATGGGGCTTTTGGGAAGCAATTAGGTTTAGATCTCTCTCTCTCTCTGTCTTTCTCTATAGCTGCATGAGGGCAAAACTGCCTGTAACCTCCCCAGAAAAAAGGGTCCTCACCAAACACCAACACTTTTGGCACTTTGATCTTGGGCTTTCTGTTTCCATAACCATGAGAAATAAGTTTCTGCTGTTGATCTCACCCAGTCTATGGAATTTTGTTATGGCAGCCCAAGGTGACTGAAACATACTCTCTGCTACAGGTCATTCAAAATCACACTAAAGCGTAGGCAGTGTTCAGTATAATTTTTTTCTCATTTAAGAAATTAAACTATCTAGGTTTTGCCGAGAGTAAATCATATAGTCTTGGCCAAGGTACTCAACTGCTCTTGATCTCACCCACAAAATGAGGTAATTAGCTAGGTGGGCTATAAAAGTAGTACTGATTCTTCCATCTGACAGTACCAGAATCTTACTCCAGAGCTGCTTATTTGCCAAATGAATACAATTGGCATGAGGCCTGTAGTAGGTCTCTTGAGAAGGGAGTTCCCAGTGTTCATTCATATACTCCTTGGCATTTATCTTTACCATCATGATAGAAAAACAAGAGTCAGCAAATTGATCCTCTACTTCTGCAGCTGCTGACCCCTGCTAACGTTAGAACAGAAACAAGCTAGTCCTGGAGGCTTGGATTTATTCCAACAACAATAAACATAGGTTGCTTTGCTTTGTGGCTGTCACCCTGCTGAAAGGACTGAATTGCCAATCATAACAACCAATGCACTTGTTATGCACTTCCCAAGTCTCCTGTTCTACTGAGCTAATGCGCACAGTACCTCTGCAGAGGGAGAATCAGCCCTCTAGGATACACAGTGCAGGGTAATTGGGTGCTGTTCCTCATTATGGTTACTACCAGGGTGATATCCTCTTAGGGATTTCCTTTAGCAAAGAAAGTAACTTGGCAAAGTCTGAAAAGCAAGCATCTTTATCTAGTTCCTGTCATCCCAGACCACAAAAGATCCAAAAAGCTATGTTCGGGAGTATTATGAAAATTACTCCAAGGTATTTAAAAAAACTGGTTCACACTCTATTATGGGGTCTCTTCACTCTGTTATTTCAGTAGCTGACTAAAATGCAAATGGTACATAATAGCAACATTGTATTCCAAAAAAATAAAAACGAGACTTCTTCTCAAGCAGTAGGTAAAGGAAAGCAATTTAGATGGCAGTCCTTTTAACTTTTTCTCACCTTTGCCCATGCAACTTTGTTCTTGTTCATTGAAATTCTAAAAGAAGGGAGCTAATGGAAAAGGAACTCTGAAATTAGTGACAAATGTGAATGACTGAGACAGATGAAGGATGCCTTTAAAAGTTAGTTGGTCCAAAAATAACTTCAGTAACTCTCACAGCTTTCCTGGGAAGCAATGAAAAATCACCCGAGGCACAGTGTATTCATAACAAGAATGACACTTTTGCTTCTAAAAAATATAGTCTTAAAGTATTGGGAATTGAGAAACTGTTCAAAGTGATTTGATTTCATGTAACAAAGATCAGGATTGGATTCTGAAGAATGCTTCCCTGTTAAATTTATAAAATCATTGTTAAACCTATGTTTTTAGTTGCAAGAAAGAAAGGCAAATTCTATCTAGAAAAAATATTTCTTTAACTATCAATCTTAGAATTAGGTTCTTTAGTTTGTCAAAGATTGACTAAGTTAAAAAAAAAAAAGAATTAAGTTCTTTAGGAGGCGATCTTAAATTTGGTCAACAACCATGTATCATACAGACTTGAAGTACTGTCTCTTAACCAGGGGAGATTTTGCTTCCCAGGGGGCATCTGATACAACTAATCACAACATGGGGGGTGGATGCATTTTAATTTCATACAATGCATAGGACAGCCTCCATGGGAAAAAAAATATATACATATATCTGGCCTAAAATGTCAGTAGTGCTGAGGTTGAGAAACCCTGACTTAAAGAATGCACTGCCAAAATGTGGTGACAGATATTAAATTAAAAAAAAATTGAGAAGAAAGCATTTTCAACAGATAAGAAAATTATGATTAACAATATAGAAAGACATTTCATTTCAGTGCTATAATCAGATCCATTCATAGGACTTAAAATTCATAAACTATTACCATCTAAGAAGTCATGCAGATTTCACATGTATAGTAAAAGGGGGAGGTCATGGTGGGAAATATAACAGCCTAATGGTGTAGACATGCCCATAATTATAGGAACTTACCTTATTCCTATATAACAATGAACTCATGAAAAATTATTAGTTTGAAAACTCAAATGAAGCATATTAACAATACATATGAAGTTCTGGTAGGTTAAATATTATGCTAAGTAGAAAATGTGACCTCTTCTTTGACAGAGCTCATGGTGTGGGTTGAAGATAAGACACATGCCATATGCATGTACATTTCACGTCTTTACTTACCCATTTATTAAATGTTTGTTGACTCCTACTGTGTGTCTGGTCCTGGAATGCCACTGAGCACACTGCAATGGCTCATCCTGTTGTGATGGGATGAAGTTTGGAGAGACGATGTGAAGATAGACTACAGTGTTATTACAATGGAAATTATTACTGTAAATGTTGGGGGTATGAATCAAGGGGCCTTAACGTAACCTGAAAGTCAGTGAGTGCCTAAGTAAGTGCCTTAAAGAATGAGTAGAATTATCCATATAAAAAACCAAAGTAGAGAGAAGTATTTCAAGCAAAATATCATTAGTGCCCCTTTTGCCTCAAGTAGTTTAAGATTAAGGAAAAACAAAATAAGCCTATGTGATGAGAAGAGGAAATTTTCCTTACTACCTTCTAATTCCCTTAGTATTACTCATCCAGGTCTCCGTAATAATTATGGGAATTCTGCTTCTGGAAAACTTTGCTGTAGTTTTAAAAGCTCCGGGATATTCATTGAATTTTTCTTTCTCTGGCTTCTCCTCATTTGCTATGGAATCTAGAAATACCTCTCTATATAAAACAAAACAAAACTCAAAAAACTATTTATTCATCTTAATTGGAATAGTTGACAGTGATGCTGTACTATGGCAAGGAACTTACTGTTGAGTGTGCCAATCTGCAAAATTATTGCTTTAATGGCTGGACAGAGTAGAAGTATTAAGTAGTTATGTGTTTCTAATGTCAGTAGAATGTGGAAAAGCATCACTTGTCATGCTGATGGTATTTAATTAGCAAGTAAAGATGAGAAAATTTACTAATTCTTAATAATGCCCAGAAAGAAGAATTTTAATGAGAAAATCAATAAATAAAATATTGTATAAACAGGTTTGGTTTTAGTTGGTGCTTCTATTTGGAGTAATGCAATAATAATTTCATTGATTCAGTTAGCATCCTATCCCTATTCAATACTGTTAATGCTGTAACTCTTCTACCTAGAATATTTTCCCAGCAACAACTTTCACTCAACTTACATGAAATTATTTTTATTATTACTATTTTATTTACAAATTATTTTTTATTTTATTCTATTATTTTATTTATGAATTATTTTTGAATAAATAGTATCTAAAGTGTATTTTTGGTAGACACAAAAACATTCCTTCCCCCCACATACACAAACATGCAAGTAAAAAAATTTCTACTATTCTCCCAGATGATCATCACCAGATGCAATCAACATAGAGCCTGCAGATTCAAATGGAGTTAAATGGTACTATGTGCCAGGAATATACGGTATCCTTAGCAAGAACTCAAGGAGGGATAGATCTTATTAGGTTGAGATATCACTTCCACTCACAATTTGGCAAAACAGAGGAAGATGTTTATACCTGTACTTTGTGGAAGTTCCAAGTGATGACAGGTATTAATCCACTACGCAGCAAGTCAGTGTGGAAGGAACCTGGAATGAGTCCCATAACCTCTGTGACAAAGGCATTTTTAAGGAAAACACATTTTATTTGTCAGCGTTTTACAATATAATGTTGTTATTTTATATAAGAATTAATCAATTTATCTTCTCTGCCCAATTTGATAATACACAAAAGTTAGATGAAGAACAATTATTTTCATATTAATATTTAGTAATAATTATTTAGATGGATACAGATCTTACCTTTTGAATAAAAGAAAGAGAAAGTATATTTCTCTCATATTCAGTAACAAGAGACAAACAATATGGAAGAGGCTGAAAACATGTACATTTTAATTTCAGAAAAGTAGAACATAAAACCCAAAGTATTTAGATTCACCTGAACACTGTGAGCTGTATTAAGTACTTGTTGAATAACTATAAAATGACACAACAAACAGTATTCCATATAAAGTTCAAAACAATGCTTTGAAGTAATTGCTCGTTTCTACACTTTTATTCTTTTATCAGATTAGGAAATTTCGCTTTAGGGGTTAAAGGTTTTACATAGGACCAAAATGTTAATAAATAGCAAACTTAGCTGGATGATTAAAAATAGAAATAATCAATTATTTGTCCATTTGACATTTGGTTATAGGTCCTCAGAAGCACAGAGGAATAGGTCCATCTCTCATAAACTTTACAGACTGCTATAGACTAAATAAATGCTATAAAGTTCTACAATTAAAGTAAATAAGGAGCTTAGTGGAAGCACAAAAGGAATAGTCATAATATCTCTGAGTGAAAGGAGGGAAGGGAGCAAAGGTCTAAACGAAGGGTAAGTTCTAAACGAGAGTCACTCTACAAGCCTGAGCAGGCTGATACAGAGGCAGATGGAGTAGAGGTGTGAAAGCCCAGCCGTTAGAAGCAGCCTGGCAGAATCAGAAGTGCACGGGGTTCAGTACAGCTGTGTGTTCATATGGAGGAAGGAAGAGGCCGGGCTGGGGGTAGCACAGGAAGCTTATGGAAGATGAGTCCAGAAAAGCAGGAGAAAAGTAATAAAGGCTCTATGGCCTTTGCTAATAATCTTAGGTTACATTTATTCAAGACTGAGAATCATGAAAAAGCTTACGTACATTTAAATGTTTCATTCTAAAATTCACTATTTTTAGAAAAGCTAGGGTAACCACAAGCAAGACTGGGGACTGAAAGAACAACTGGGAAGGTGTTTGATTATTCAGACTAGACATGACATTGGTTGTGAGCAACAGTGGGGTGGCTTTTTCATGTTTCACACACTGTTGCATGTAAATCTGTAGAGCGATTATATAAAACAATTTAGCAATTGTTTTATATAAAACAATTTAGCAATTGTTTTATATAAACAATTCAGCCAGAGAACTGAAACAGGGACTTGAACAGACATTTGTATACTTGTGTTCATAGCAGTGTTATTTACAATAGCAAAGTATTTCTGGCTCAGATGGTAATTCTATGCTTAAATTTTTTTGAGAAACTTCCATACTATTTTCCACGGTGGCTTTACTATTTTACATTTTTATTAGAAACATGCAAGGGTTCCAATTTCTTAACATTTCTTGCCAATACATGTTATTTTCACATGTTGTTTGTTTTTATAATAACCATCGTAGTACGTATAAAGTGGCAGCTTAATTGTGATTCTGATTTATATTTCCCTAGTGATTAGTGATGAAATTGGGCATCTTTTCATGTGTTTATTAGCCATTTGAAATATTTTATTTGGATAAATTCAAGCTTTTTGCCTATTTTTAAACTGGGTTTTGTTGTTATTGCTGTTCTTGAGTTATAGAAGTTAGTTTCCTTACCATGAATAGTAAGATCAAATCATATATTTAATATGTAAATATTTCCTCCATCCATGGGTTGCCTTTCTCTCTGTTGATTATGTTTTTTAATGCACATGAATTTTTAATTTTAATAAAGTCCAATTTATGTATTTTTGTTTCGTTATCATGTTTTTGGTGTTTTATCCAAGAAATCATTGCCAAATCCAAAATCATGAAGATTTCCTTTTAAGATTCCCCCTAAAAGTTAAATTATTCTTTAATTGACTTGTTTTTAGAAATTATTTATTTTACTTATTGAGCTAAGGAGTAAAAATCCTTATGGAATACAGTTTTTATTTTGTACTGTAGAGGTGCACAGAGGGTGATGCCTTTCTTCTTAATCATAAAGGATTATGGCCAACATCCCTACAAGAAAAATCAGGATAACAAGAGAAAAGCATAACACATATATTATAATGATAGGTACACATGTGCACGGAAGTCATACAAAATTCAAACTCAAAAAGGGAAAAGATGGTTGAGTGTTAAATGCCCTCTTCATGGAGGAGGGGAAAGTAGGGGAATAAATAGGTCCAATGCTCAGACAATTTTTTTTCCCACAGGAACAAAGGCTGTCTTATTAAGCAGATAGAATTTCTTGAGTAATCTCTTGGAGCTGCTTTTAGAAGAACAAAGAACAGGTAAGTCTGTCTGAGCATGGTGATGACTCCCAGTCTCTTCTCTGCTGGTAATCTTTTTTGGTTATTTGATGTGATCCCTAGAGATGGGACTTAAGACACTTGCATTTATTTTGGAAAGATGCCTTTCTTAGTCAGATAAGGTTTAGGGGAGGAACAAGACAAGGTTAGAGACTTTGATTCTGAGGAAGCTGCTAAGTCCTCTCAGCATCTCAAGGGCCAATTGTCTGGGTATTGCTTTCTAAGTGTCATCGGTACTCAAACAATTTTGAGGTAATGCCAAAATAATAATAATAATAATAATTCCTTCAGTCTAGTAGTAATTTCAAAAATAACACATAAGTTTATTTGGGGGAGGGCTGTATACAAGTGGCTAGAAGATCTTGAAGAAAACAATTTGATAAACCAGACTGCAGGTCAAGAAATTTCTCATCGTTTTGGCAAATCTCTTTGCAAATAGATGTGTTCCATTTGTGGCTCATTAAACAACAGTGGATGAACTGTATTGAGTCGCTGTGGATTGAGTGGTTGTGAGAAAAATGAGCCTCATCTGTTAAAGCAGAATATCTGAGAAGTCATGCCTCACATTTATTCTATATTCAGTTGATGTGGACATAATGGAACTAAATTATAGAGATGATATTATGAAATAAAATCCTTAAGTGTTTATGCATCAACCCACTTAACACGCCACTAACTGACAGGCTACCTGCATTCTGGATTCAAAAGCAAAGAGAAAATTTTAAAAACCAATAATGTTTCTTTGTTTCATTATTTATAGATTAATTCCAAAAATATTTATTGACAAGCAATTCATATTTTTTAACATTCCAGAGTCATAGTGGTAATAATGGTAAAATAATGCTTAAGTTGGGGACATGGTGTTACAGCTCAAGTTAAGAATACTTTTTCTGGATTTTATAAACATAGTCTGCCTTTATTAAAATTGCATTGGTGTTAGGGTATCAGGACAATTGAATTGAAATTAAACTCTTTTAACAAATGGTGTTAAAACAACTTGTTATCGCAGGTGAAAAAATAAAATTGAATGCCTAATTCCATAAGCAAAATTTGACTGAAACTGGATCAAAGTTTAGAAGAAACTGTTACTCTTAGTAGTAAATCTTGATTATGATCTTGAGCTAGGCAAAGTCTTCTTAGAAACAACATCAAAGCACAAGTGACAAAGGAAAAAAAAGGTAAACTGGATTTCATCAAAATTAAAATATTTTGAGCTTCAAAGGACCCTATTAAGAAAATGAAAAGACAAAACACAGAATGAAGAAAAATATTTGCAAATAGTATATCTGATAAGTGACTTGTGTTGAGATCATGTAAATACCTTCTATAATAATAACAAAGAAGGCCAATAACCTAATTTTAAAAATGGGTAAAGGATCTGAATAGATATACTAAATAAAATACTAAAGAAGATATTTAAAAATGGCCAATAAGCACATGAAAAGATGGTCAAAATCATTATCCAAAAGGGAAGTGCAAATCAAAACCAAAATAGATACTGGTTCACACCCACTATGATAGCAAAAATTAAAAAGGCAGATAAAAACAAGTGTTAACAAGAATGTGGATAAATTGGAACCTTTATACATTGCTGGTGGGAATGTAATATGGTGCAGATTCTGTGGATCCATTTAGTGATTCCTCAGTGAGTTCAACATAGAGTTATCATATGACCTATCAATTCAACTCTGAGACGTATACTCAAAAGAAATGAAGATATATACCCTTCACAAAAACTTGTACATAATTTTTACACTGGCATTAGTCATAATATTCACAAGTAGCAGCAAATATTTATCAGCAAATTGATTAATAAACAAAAAGTGTCATATCCATACAATGGAATGTTCTTTCGCTAATAAAAAAATACATTACTAATACATACTACAGCATGGATAAGCCTTGAAAATATGCTAAATAAATGAAGCCAGTCACAAAAGACCATATATTGTATGATTCGATTTATATGATGCACCCAAAAGTCCACAAATCTATAGAGATAGAGATATATTCATGATTATCCAAGGCTAAAGAGGAGATGGGGAAATCGAGAGTTACTGTTAATTTTTTTAGGGTATCTGTTCTAAAAATTAGATTGTGTTGCTTGTTGCACAACTATAACTATTTAAAATAATTGTGTGACCAGGTGCAGTGGCTCACGCCTGTAATCTCAGCTCTTTGGGAAGCCAAGATAAGAGGATTTCTTGACCCCTGGAATTTAAGACCAACCTGGGCAAATAGTGAGAACTTGGAGACTGAAGAGGGAGGATCACTTGAGCCCAGGAGTTCGAGGCTACAGTTAACTGTGACTATGAAACTGCACTCCAGCCTGGGCCACAGAGGGAGATCACAACTGAAGGGTGCAGGAAGCGACCAGGGGGCACCTCCCAAAATGGCGCCGACACACCAGACAACAAAGGCCCTAGGTCCCGGCTTCTGTGAGCACAATTCCCTGCGCGCGCGAATTTTAAACCTTCCTGCGCGTGAAGTTCAAACCTGCAAGCCTCCAATCCGTAGCCAGCTTTGTTATGCGTCCAATAGGACTATAACACGGCGTTGGCCCCACCCTGCTCCCATGCAGCTCCTCCAATAGGAACATAGCATGGTCCCTTCCAGCCCCTGTCAGGCTAATAAATACAGCCCTCTCCCTGCAACTCTCTCTCTCTCGCTCTCTTTTTCTCTCTCTGTCACTCTCTCCCTCTCCGCAGCTCTCTCCTCACCTCTCTCCCACTTCCTCTCTCTCTCTCTTACTCTCTCTTTCTCTCTCTCTTTTTCTTTTTTCCCCTTACAGATCCCCTCTGTAACAGCCGCTTTAATAAATCTCTTGGTCCTGGCTGGGTGTAGAGTCATTACTGGTACCGAACTTCTTTCAACAACTTAAAAAAATTTTAATTGTGTCCTTTAAATAAATGAATTGTATGATATGTGAAAGTTGTGAAGAATTATATTGGACCTGTAAATTTTATTTGAGTGTTTCTCTGAAATTGGGAGTGAAGAAGAAATGAGGCTTTGAAATTTGCACTAAGGGAAAATTCACAAGTTCCATTCCATGGTTTTTACTTCACTGAACTTGGCATTAGATTGATCAGTTGTTTCTCTTTCAAGGCATTAATTAATTAATTAATTAGTTGATGTTACTGTTGTATGCTAGTCGCTGAGGACACAAACATAAGAAAGAAAATGCCGGCTCTCAAGCTCACCAGATAATGGAGTGGGAGGAGAAATTAAGTACAGTAAATGGCAGAAATATGAACTCAGTGCCCTGGAGACACAGTGCACAGGATCTAACTGCTTGCATGCATGTATATTTGGGAATTGGACCAAAAGAGAAAGGGAAGAGGCACTTCCTTGAAGAGTGAATTAGAGTTTATCAAGTGGACAAGGGAGGATATGCACAAGAGAATGTAGCAGATACAGAAAAGGGAAAATTTGAAGATGCTTTTCCTTCCTTCAGTTTGTATGGATTTCATGAATCTTATGTTGATCATTTAAAAAGACCAAGTTGTAGTTAACTATAAAGTGTGATTTTTCTAAACCTGCTTTTGGTCAGAAAGTTGGAGGCTTTTGACTTCTGCCTTACATTTACCCACAAGCTGTGTCTTCCAGTAAAATCTCTCTGTAGTTGTTTCCTAGATCTATGAGTTTTATGGAGTGTCTTTGAGGCAGTAGAGCAATCTGAATGGAAATTCTTTCCCTATTACTTAATAGTTCTATGCTCTGTATAGCCCTTAGCTTCCTGTAAGTTACATAAAAACAATGTCAGTATATAACTGATACTATAAAGATGAAAGGAGATAGAACATACATAGTAATTACCATACTTGGCATATCATAAAACTTCAATACATAGTAGTTAGCATTGTTATGCATTTTGTCACTACATCTTACAATATTGCACAAATGAAAATGTTTTAATTTCTAAGGAATATTTTAATGCCATAGCTTTTTCACTTCAGTGGGTAGGAACTAGAATTGCTCAATAAATGTATTGTTTGCTGACATATGTAATCAGGGCATAAAGAGATACAGAATTGTTTCTCTGTTATAATAAATATGTCGGAGCCCAGATGCACAAAGAGCTAAGGAGAAGAAAATCAAATGGGCAAGGGAATAAAGTCATGTATGAAGAGGACAGGGCAAAAGGCTGCTTTTAAAACAGTCTGACAATCTAGTGAGGTTGGAGAGCTTGTGGGACTCAGAGGTTAAGCAGAGCTGCAGAAAGAGTTGTCAGGTAGCAATTAGGAGCCAGAAAATTTGCAGGGATGAAAGCATTTTAGCTGCTCTTTGTTTCCACATCTCTTTTGGGTTTGATTGCCAATGAGAAAGGTGGAGAACTCTAGCTACTTATCCATATTGCTCAGCAGACTGCTTCTCTGTTTGATTTGTTTAGTTGGAAGGATTTCCTTTATATAAAATAGAAAATATAGGGGTATCTGTGTCTATGCACATATGAGCATACACACACACTGATATACACATATGTGATATTTCTACCATACACATTGCACATTTCTTCCAAAGTTAAATAACCTGAAGGCTATTTATGTCCATGTGTACCTGCTTTTACTGAGACAGCTTTACATGTCTCTCTGTAGCATTTGTGGATGGAAGATTGCCAGTTTCTTTATTGTTTCTTAGATGTATTTTGATGAATGTGCAATATCTATACTGAAAAGTGCAGAATAGAAAAGTGTAAGTTCTTATGCTTGTCATACATCAAGCTTTATATGACTTCTCAAAACGCTATTCCATGGAGGAAGGTACAGTGCTTTTTTTAAAATCTAGGTATGCAGAGTAGAAGGCACTATGATTACTGCCAGTACAAGTGTCTGCCTGTTCAAAAAATGGTCTTCATTCACAGATCCTCCTTTGTCCAGTGGTTTTCTTTCTGTAATAAATAGAATGACCGCTCAATGACCCTCTACTGAATAAAGGTCATTATGTCTTCACAGCATGATTTTTTCAAATGTACTTCTAAATTTGCTTCTCAAAGAAAATTCACTAATCACTTAAATTCTCATTATTGTAATTAATATGCTCTTGATATGCCATTTTAAAAATGAACACACTGTAGACTGACTGGACAGGGAGTTCATTGAACTTAATGGCAATGGTCCTGACTTATTTAATATTGCTATCCAGTGAATTTAGACTAATAATTACAGAACTGGTTATGAGACATCAGAGACAAATGTTATGTTAAAAGTAATAAAGATTTGTGGTGGACTCATTTTAAGTTTACTTTTCTATACTTCACAGAATAACTTTTTACTGCAGTTCTAACTTTTAATTACCATATTTAATGATTCTCTTTTAAAATATATTTTTCATAAATCTGTTTCATTATGATCATATGCGATATAGTTTCATCTGTGTCTCTGACACTAATCACATATATGAATAATTTAATTCTCCTTGCCAAAACATGTCAATAGGCAGGACAATAGAACAAAAGTGTATGTTTTCCATGACAGAAGCTTGCTATGTGAACTTCTGGCATTATGAAGTCCCACTTTGGTGCATTTCTCTTTTAATTGCAGGTGGAGCATCCTTAATCTGAAAATTTCCAAATCCAAAATTTTTGAGTGCTAACATGAAATTTTAAGTGGAAATTTTCACACATAAGAGCTTAACACAAACTTTGTTTCCTACACAAAATTATTAGGAATGTTATATAAAATTACCTTCAGGCTATATGTATGAGGTGTATATGAAACTAATGAATTTCATGTTTACAATTGGGTCTCATCCCCAAGATATCTTATTACGTATAAGCAAATATTCAAAAATGTGAAACACTTCTAGTCTCAATCATTTCACATAAGAAATGCTCAACACATCCTATTTTTCAAAACAGGTAACTGAATTAAATTTTTTAAAAATATTATGTATTGAGTGCTTAATACTTTGGAGAACACCGAAGAAACATCAATCTCCAAAGAGTATACATTCTTTATGGGGAGAGAATGTACATTTTGACCTTTATTCCTGACTAGTGGCCATTATAAAAAACAATTATCTGCTACTTAATAATAAAACTATCTTCAGAAAAAAAATGAGAAGAAAAAGATAATTTATCCTTTAACTAACTGGTATCAGGGTATAATTTGTTAAATTCTAATTTTTCTTTCTGTTAACTAATATTTCTGACTTCTAACCCTCTATTGACTACTGATATAAAAAAATAGGCCAAAACTATTAATTTCCTTCAAGGCATAGCAACTTCCAAGGGCAAGGCTACCATAGTACCTGCTATTTAACTTACACATGAAATGAATTTGCTAAGTACCTTAATATTGTATCAAATTGAGCCAAAGCTATGTCATGAGACATTATTCTTCCCATTTAGTAGATGAGGTAATCAAGTCATAGAGTCATACAGTGACTTGCTCAAGATCTCATTGTCAGTAAGTATAAGATCATACAGCAGAACATGGACTGACACCACCTCTCATGGACACCACAGCCTGTGGTGTTTATTGCTTTGTTTTACTTCTTTGAAACTCTGCAGACAATAATGTTTGAAAATGAGAAATCATCAAGTATCTCACATATTCTGTAAACCATTCACAGTTTTGGCAGTGTGAGTGGAGAAAAATTCCTTTTTACTAAAGTGGATGGAAATGACCTTCTAAAAGATTACATACATCTGGAAGGCTTTGAGAGATAAAGAGGAAGGAATTGCACACTTTGGTACTTGTCTTGGTAAAAATTACACACTTTGTATACCAAAGTTTTTCTTTTGGTTATCATTAACTATCAAGTTTGAATTTTTGCATAAAAGTCTGTATAAAATTTTTTTGTAATGGAAAAATTATTCAAGCAACTACAAAATAAGAAAGATTTTTTCCATATAAAAACAAAACAGCTAAAATAATAATTATAATTCTCTAACCAAAATATATTATTGACTTTTTCCCACTGGCAAATTTTCATACTTCAATGAGGAAAATAGAGTATCTGTTAGTTTACAAATATATATATTAAATATAGCATAGATTTTGTTGCCAAAAATACCTTAATTATATATCTGTCAAGACATTTCCTTGAGGAAATGACAAATGGAAAGTAGTAGCTTTACATAATTTGAGCTAAGGCCCTAAAGGGTAAGTCACTTAAATTATTTCAATATAATCCCGAGTGTTTGGGAAATTTACTATTTTAAAAAATCACATTTTGCTATCAAAGTATTTCTTCCTAGAGCTATCACAAATTATGTCAGACTTACTAACAGTCATTACAGTTAAGATGCTGAAAAGTATCACAAGAATTTATAATATGCATAATTTCACCAAGAAAGATGATCTAAACATTATTTGTTGATT
Organism: Carlito syrichta; assembly: GCF_000164805.1. NCBI lineage: Eukaryota > Metazoa > Chordata > Mammalia > Primates > Tarsiidae > Carlito > Carlito syrichta. The sequence goes on along the minus strand of NW_007231647.1, from coordinate 27,706 downwards.
TTTCTCCATGAGTTAAGAATTGTATCTTTTTCTTAACTCTCTCCTTCAAGAAGGGAGCACAAAGGTCTTCAATTTCCAATATTAAAGGGAAACAGTAGGTAAGACCTCTGGGATGGTGAACTGATGACCTCAATAAATTCACTCTCCCGGCAAAAGCAACAAAGAAGAAAAAAAAAAAAAACTATTAATACTAATAACTTCAGAACTCTGAAAAGTCAAAGGCATAGAACAAACCATGTTTTTATTCAAGAAAAATTACTAAACTTGGTAAAAAGAGCAGGAGTCTGTGGTTAATCTGAAGCTTCTTCCATACCCTTCCCCAGATCTCTGGAGCAGTGGCGACCTCATATTTAATAAAGGAGACTGATCTATTTTGACATTTGGTTAAAATTCCCATCCCAAGAGCACAGTCAATATTTTGTTCAAGCTTGTAGCTTCTTAGAAAACCCCTGATCCCAGAAAGTTGTCAATATTTAATCTGATTCAGAGCTCAGGACTTCAGAAAAAGTCCTTGTCCAAGACATTAGCAAAAATAATGACAACCGACTGGAATTGTTGCTACAGTTGCTTAAGTCTGATTTCAGTTAGGGCACACTAAAAACTGACCAAAAATTTAAAAGAAAGATTTAGATACTAGTTATCCATATAGTACTTTGAAAATTACTGACATGTTTATGGATATCTAGAAGGTTGTACTTATGCATGGGGTTCTTTTCATGCCCAGAAAGAACTGGGGGAAAAGTAGATCCTATTTACTTACTTATAACTGATTAAGGCCCTAGGCAAACAGGAGATGAAAGTTAAGGCTAATCTGTAAAATGTCTGAAGTATGAAAATGTCCTTTCCCACACAAAGATTCCTGGCAAAACAATGAAGACTTGCTGGGTCAAGTTATTTAAGAAAATATTCTGAAAGGCCTAACATCCAGGATCTACAAGGAACTCAAACAAAGTGAAAGGAAAAAACATGCAACCCCATTAAAAAGTGGGCAAAGGACATGAACAGATACTTCTCAAAATAAGATATGTAAGCAGTCAACAAACACATGAAAAATGCTCAGCCTCACTAATCATCAGAGTAACACAAATCAAAACTACAAGATACCACTTAACTTCAGTAAGAATGGCTATCAATAAACCAAAAAACAACAGGTACTGGTGTGGTTGCAGAGTAAAGGGAATAGTTCTACACTGTTGATGAGAGTACAGTCTCTATGGAAAACAGTGTGGCAATTCCTAAAAGAATTAAAAATTGATCTTCCATACAATCCAGCAATTCCTCTCCTGAGAATATAATCGGAGGAACACAAATTGCTCTAGCAAAAAGATACTTGCAGATACGTGTTTATTACTGCACTATTCACAATGGCAAAAACATGGAACCAACCTCACTGCCCATGGAAAGTGGACTGGATAAAGAAAATGTGGTACATATACCCAATGGAGTATTACATAGACATAAAGAAGAAAAAAAGTATGGTCTTTGCCCCCAATTTGGATGAAGTTGGAGACCATCATACTAAGTAAACTACCACAGAAACAAAGAACTGAATGCCACATGTTCTTACGCATCAGTGGACCCTGCACATCCATCACATCAGCACAAGGAAGGGATGGGCATTTGCTGAGCACTGCTTAGGAAGGAAAGAAGGGAGAAGGGAGGGGGGCACATGATAACATAAAAGGGGGCCACTAGCAGAGGGAATGAGGGCCAGTTAGATGCCCAAACTTCACCTGCAGGCAGCCTACTTATGAAGTTAATCTTCACCTGTACTCCACATTTCTATAATAATATAAAATTTAAAAAGGAAAATATTCTGATCAATAATTAGTGGACCATTAAACAATCAAAATCCAGGGAGGAACCCTAAGAAGCCAAATTTAAAGAATTCAGTGGCCACATGCTTCAGAAAATAAGTAATCTAAGAACAACTAGAGCAAACACTAGGGAGAAGAATCTGATTCCAAAGTTATAATATTTTATTTTTCAGCAAAAAAAAAAATTATGAGACAAGCAAAGACACAGTAAGGCATGAGTCATACACAGAGGAAAAAAGATGTTATTAGAAAATAAACCTGAAAGGGTCCAGATATTGGACTCAGCAGATAAAAACATTAAAATACTATTACTATGAATATGTCCAAAGAACTAAAAAAATACAGAAAGAATTAAATAAATGATTACAACTATGTCTTACCAAATAAATAATACAAATAAAAAATGTATATGTAGTTCCAGCTACTTGGAAGACTGAGGCGGAAGGCTTGCCTAAGCCCAGCAGGTTGAAGCTGCGGTGGCTGTGAGTGTGCCACTGCACTCCAGCCTGGGTGACAGAGTGAGACTCCAATTCAAAAAAACAAAACAAAACAAAAAAACATGTATATAGTTTTACAAATGAACCGAATATAAATTCTGGATTTCAAAAATAAAATTGCTAAAACGTTCACTAGATGGGCTTCATGTGAGATGGCAGAAGAATCAACAAACTTGAGGATATGTTCATAGAGAGATTATCTATTCTAAAAACAAGAATAAAAATCCAAAAGAAATGGAAGAGTATCAGGATAGGTATACCACAATAAGCCTAAAGGGGGGTCTTATATACAGAAGAAAGGGGAAAGGGGCAAAAAATACAAAAGTACTTAAACAAATAATCACTAAAATATTCCAAGTTTTATGAAAATCATTAACCTACAAATGCCAAGTAGGATAAACTCAAGGAGATCCATCTAATGTATTATAATTAAACTGTTGGAAGTCAAGTACAAAAAGAATGTTTTGATACCAGCAAGAAAAAAAAAATGACTTCTTATCAAAATTCCTCAGTAAGATTAATAGCCTTCTCATGAGAAGCAATAGAGGTCCACAGGCAGCAGTTGGCATTTTTAAAAAGTTAAATAAAAAATACTTTCAATCGGGATTTTTATTTCCATAAATACTGTGTTAAAAAATAAAGAGGCAATAAAGACATTCTCAAAGAAAGACAGTGAATGAACTATCAGTAGACCTGGTCTATAAAGAATACTAAAAGGAGTATTTCACAGAAAGGACTTAGATGACAACTTATATCCATAAAAAGAAGAAAAACAATGCAGGTACAAGTATTTACAAAGGTGAATGTAAAAGGTAATATAGCATTTTACAGTTATTTTCTACTTCTAACTTATTAAAAACAACTGAGTGAAACAATAATTACAAAACTGAGGCAATGGGTTTATAATGTAAAAATCATAATTTTTTATGGCAATGATTGCACAAAAGATGGGAGATGAGGGAAAGAGCTATATAGGAGCAAAGTTTCTATGTAATACTGAAATTTTCTTTTTTTATTTTAAGGATGTGGGGTACAATTCAGGATGAGATATACAAATAGTGCATGCAAAGTTTAGGCCTCACTTTGGTTCCCTCTTTGCCTTTGCTTCTGATCACATACCCTTATTGATGAAGTGTATCCCCCACCTGGAGTTTCCCACTACTGCCAATCACTTTTTTATAGTATTATGGTAATTTTTCAGGGTCCACTTATGAGTGAGAACATGGAGTACTCAGTTCTTTGTTTCTGTGATAGATCATTCAGTACTATAGACTCTAAATCCATCCAAGTTGCTGCAAAGTTCATTATTTTGTCCTTTATGGTTCTGTAATATTCCATCATGTTTATGTACCACATTAAAAAAAAAATCTGATCCATTTCTGATGGGCAGCACGGTTGGATCTATGTTTTTGCTATTGTGAATAATGCTGCAATAAACATGCATGTGCAGGTCTCTTTTTCAAAGCATGATTTGAGTTCCTCTGGGTATATTCCAAGAAGTGGGACAGCTGGGTTGTATGGAAGGTAAATTTTTAGATCTCCTAGGAATCACCACACTGTTTTCCACAGAAGTTGTACTAGTTTCACTCTCACCAACAGTGTAGAAGTGGTTCCTGCTCCCTTTTCCCTGAATCCTCTCCTGCATCTGTTGTTTTCTGAATTGTTAATGATGGCCATCCTGACTGAAGTTAGGTGGTATCTCTGATGGTTTTAATTTGCATTTCTTTGATGATTAGTGAGGTTGATCACTTTTTCATGCATCTGTTGACTGCTTATATGTCTTCTTTTGAAAAGTGTCTATTCATACCTTTTGCCAACTTTTTAGTAGGATGGTTTTTTGTTTGCTTTTTTTTTGTTTTTGTCTTTGTTTTCATTTCAGCAAGTTAGAGTTCCTTGTAGATCCTGGATGTTAGACCTTTGCCAGATATACAGTTGGCAAATACTTTCTCCCATTCTGTGGGTTCTCCCCACTCCTGATGGTTTCTTTTGCTTTGCAGAAGCTTTTCCGTTTGATGAGGTCTTGCTTGTCAATCAGATCTCTTATGGCATGGGCATTTGGGGTTTTGATCAGGAATTGATTTACAGTTCCGATTGCCATAAGGGTGTATCCTGCATTTTCTAAGATTCTTATAGCTTGAAGTTTTATGTTTAGGTCTTTGACCCATTTAGAGTTGATTTTTGTGTATGGTGATAGGTTGAAGTCTTGCTATAATCTTCTGCATGCAGTCAGCCAGTTTTCCCGCACCATTTACTGAAAAAGTTCTCCTCTCCCCAGTGGTTGTTAGTGGCAGTTTTGCAGAAGATAAGTTGGTTACAAAATTCAGGTTTTGTTTCCAGAATGTCTATCTTGTTCCTTTGGTCTATATGCCGGCTATTGCACCAGTACAAGATTTGGTTTTGATTACTATAGCCTTATAATAAAGTTTAAAGTCTGGAAGTGTGATACTTACCACTTTGTTTCTTTTGATGAGAATTGTTTTGGCTATTTGTGGTCGTTTGTTTCCATATGAATTTTTTTTGCTGCCATTTTAGGTCTGAATGATGTCAGTAATTTAATGGGTATTGCATTAAATCTGTAGATTGGCTTGGGTAGGATGGACATTTTAACAAGGTTGATTCTTCCAGTCCATGAGCATGGAATATTTTTCCATTTGTTTGTGTCATCTTTGATTTCTTTCAGCAGTGTTTGTAGTTTTTGTTGCAAAGGTCTTTCACTTTTCTGGTTTGGAAGATGCTGAGGTATTTCATCTTTTTTGTAACTATTTGGAATGCGATTGTACTTTTTAATTGATTCTCTGCCTGTTTGTTGATGATGTATAAGAATGCAGCTGTCTTTTGCATGTTGATTTTATTCCCTGAGATTTTGCCAAATTCCTTTATCAGTGCAAGTAGGTTTTTGACAGATTCTCTTGGATTTTCAAGATATAGAATCATATCATCAGCAAAGAGGAATAACTTAACTTTCTCTTTTCCTATTTAGATATCCCTGATTTCCTTCTCTTGTCTGATTGCTGTAGCTAGGACTTCCAACATTATGTTGAACAGGAGGGGTGAAAATGGGCAGCCTTGACTTGTTCCAGTTTTCCAGGGAAATGCTTTCGATTGCTGTCCATTTAGCAATATGCTGACTGTAGGTATATTGTAGATAGCTCTTACTGTGTTAGGTTTATTCCCTCCATGTCTAGGTTTTCAAGGGTTTTTATTAAGTAGGGATGGTGGATTTTATCAAGTTTTTTCTGCCTCTAATTATATAATCATGTGATTTCTATTTTTACATCTTCTGATGTATTTAATTACATTTATGGTCTTTTGGATATAGAAACAGCCCTGAATCCCAGGAATAAAGTCTACTTGGTCATGGTGGATGATTTTTGAGATGTGATATTGGATCCAATTTGCTAGAATTTTGTTGAGTATTTTTGCATCTGTGTTCACAGGGATATTGGCCTGTAGTCCTCTTTCTTTGTTGAATCTTTACCCAGTTTGGGTATCAGTATGATGTTAGCTTCATAAAATGATTGAAGAGAGTTCCATCTTTCTCGATTGCTTGCATTACTTTCAATAGGATTGGTATCAGCTCCTCCTATGTTTCGTAGAACTCCACTGGAAAGCCGTCTGGTCCAGGGCTTTTTTTTCTAGGTAGTTTTCTTATGATGGAGTCAATTACCTGGGTAATAATCAGAAAAATTGGTCCACTTAAATGTCTCAGTTCCTTGTTTCAAACTTGGGAGGTTGTGTGATGTCAGAAAGTCCATTTCATGTAGGTTTCAAGTTTGTTTCCATACCAGTGTGCATAGTAATTTCTGTTAACTTTTTGTATTTCATCAGGGTCCATTGTGATTTAATCTTTTGCACTTCTGATTGTGTTTATATGGGCTTTTTCTGTCTTTTTCTTGGTCAGTCTGGCTAGGAGGGTCCATTAATCTTGTTTATCCTTTCAAAGAACCAACTTTTTGCTTCGTTGATTTTTTTCTATGATATTTTTATCTTCTCTGTCCTGTATTTGGTTTTTTATTTTTGTAATCTGAATGCTTCTGCTGAAGCTAGGGTTTTGGTGGTTTTGTCTTTCCAGTTCACTTAGGTGATTTATTAGGCTGTTAACTTGGATCTTTCAAGTTTCTTGATATGTATTAGAAAAGAAATGGATTCCCCTTTTAGTACTGCTTTCATAGCATCCCAGAGGTTTTGGCAAGATGTGTCTTTATTTTCATTTGTTTCCAGGACTCTTAATTTCCACTTTGATTTCTGTGGTGACCCCAGGAGTTGTTCAGCATCATGTTGTTTAGTCCCCATGCCTTTGTGGGTTTTGAGAGAGCTTTGTTGATGTTGATATTTATTTTTATCCATTGTGGTCTGAGAAGGTGCATGACAGTATTTTGATCTTATGAAATTTTTTATGCTTGATTTATGGCTGAGGATGTGGTCAATCTTGGAATTCATTCCATGTGGCAATGACTACAATGTATATTCCATGGTTGTTGGGTGGAATGTTTTGTAGGTATCTATTACATTCATTTGGTTAAGCATCAAGTTAAAGTTCTGGATCTCCTTGCTGATTTTTTGCCTCAATGATCTATACAGGGTTGTTAGTTGGGTATTTAAGTCCTAGCTATAATAGTGTTAGAGTCAATATCTTTTTTTAGTTTACCTAGAAGTTGCTTTATAAAAGTTGGTGCTCCTATGATGGTTGCATATATGTTTAGTATGGATATTTCTTGTTGATGAATTGAATCTTTTGTATTATGTGATGACCTTCCATATCTTTTAAAAATGTTGACAGCACAAAGGATATTTGCCTGATATTAAGATCAAAACACAGGCTTTCTATTGTGTTTCATTCACCTGAAAATTTGTTTTTCATCCTCTGACTTTGTGTGATTGTCCACTGTGGTAAGATGAATCTCCTGGAGATAGTGTATTATTGTTATTTTTTAAAATCCAGTTTGCCATTTATGTCTTTTCAGAAGTGCATTTAGTCCATCATTCATGTTTAGGCTAGTTATTGAGATGTGAGAGTTTACCCTGTCATAAAGTTTTTATAGAGTTTGTTGTTGTTGTTTGTTTGTTGGTCTTTTGATTTTTGAGTTGTCATATGTGTGTGTTTTTGATCTTTTTAATGCATTTTTGGGAAAAGTCTGACCTTTCTTCTGTGCTTAATACTTTCTCAGACATTTCTTGTAGAACGGATCTGGAGGAAGCATAAACTCTTAGGGATTGAGCGTCTGAGAAGGATTTTAATTATCCATCACTGGTGAAGCTTAACTTAACTGGGTAGTAAATTCTTGGTTGGAATTTTTTACATTTGAGAACTTTGAAGATTGCACTTCAGTCTCTTCTAGCTTGTATTGTTTCTGTAGATAAATCTGCTGCTATTCTAATTAGTCTTCCCCACTATGTACTCTGATCTTTCTCTTTCACTACCTTTAGGAATTTTTCTTTTTGACCTACTTTGTGAAAGTGAATTACTATATGTCTAGGAGTTGGTCTTCTCATTTGATAACTTGCAGGCATTCTGTGACTCTCTTGTGTTTGAATGATAATGTCTCTGATGTGATGAAGGTTGTTTTCTTGAATAATTTCATGGAATGTTTGTTGTAGGGTGGTCTCTGTCTCTCTATCTGCCTCAGAAATGTCAATTAAGTGTAGGTTCAGTCTCTTGATATAATTGCACATCTCTTGGAGGCTTTGTTCTGTCTTTTTAAGCTTCTTTTCTATATTTTTAACAGTTTGGGTTAGTTCCATATTTTGGTCCTCAAGCACAGAGATTCTTTCTTCTGCTTAGTTAATTCTGCTTTTCATGATTGTCAGTTTGTTATTTATTTCATTTACTATAGTCTTTATTGTGTCATCTCAGTTACCAACTCCTTCATTTTTTCCTCTCGTCTCTCCTTATTTTTACTCATCTTCTCTGTTAATAACTTAATATCTTGGTTTGTGGTTTGAGACCAGTCGTTCTGGGGGTACTTCATTGTTTGAGTTCCAAAGTCTGTATTTTCAGGTGCTGTCTTCGCAGGAGTCTGGATGGGGCTTGTGTTCTTCCTTTGTTTCCTCTTCACTTGTGATGCTTTTCCCCTCTCTTTCCCCCTTCTTTAATTCTATTGCTCAGTGATGGGGAATAGCTTTCACTTCTGTTTGCTTATTTCCCTATTCTTTCTTATGGGGATCCTCTGGATTTGTTCAATTTTGAAGCCGGAGTGGGACTCAGAGCTGTGCTTTTTGCAGTTTTGATTCAATTGTGATGGGGGAGCTGTTGTGCAGAAGCTGTCTGCAGATCACAGTCCCCACTGACTGGTGTATGGGCCCTTGGAACCCACTTCCCTCCATCTTACAATCTGTGCATGTGGCGGGGGAGTATATCTATGTCCCCTGAGAGAAAAATGCGATAAGAAAAAGGAAAAAAAAAAAAGGAAAAAAAGGAATATGAAGAGAGATAAGAAGAATAAAAACAGTCACATCAACTGTCAAACAAAAATACAAAGAAAAACACAAACAAGCAAACATAAACCACAACAAAAGAAACCTGATTGTCAATTCATCCTTTATATCTATAAGCATCAGAAAAACTAAAAACCTAAAACAAAAACAAAAAACCCAAAATAAAACAAATGCAAAAACATAAACAAAAACAGAAAAAAAAGAGTCCCCTCTGCGGCTGTTTATGGAATTTCAGGTTCCTTTCCTTTGTTTTGTTTTTGTTTTTGTTTTTCTACTGGTAGGCCCCAAGCACTGCTGATGCTTTTGGCTGCCATCAGGGTAAGGAACAGGTTCTGGTCTCCTGCCCCTCCACTCTGTTCTCAGTGCACAACAATCGGGTTGCTCTCAGCATGGGTCAGACACCCATGAGCCGCCGGGGGAGGAGGGTGAATCAGATCCAGACTTATTCCAACTCATGGCTGCTGCTGCCAAGTATTCCACTTGGATCAGGTGTATCTGTGCCTGGTCCACTATGAGGGGTGGCACCTAACTCTCCATGTCCACTTCTGAAGTTTACTCTCTGCGCCAGCGATGGTCAATCCCAGAGACATGTGTAGATTGTCTCTGAGTTTCAGATTGAAGGCTGTACAAAGTTGAGTGGACCAACGCAGGTCTCTGCCCAGTCCTAGGACAGAGAAAATGGCAGGGTTCAGTGTCTCCTCACTGGTGATGGGACTCAGCTCCAGATTTCCTCCACATGCCTTCCCCTCATATCCCGCTGCCAGTGCCTGGCTCACTGCCACAGGTGGTGGCAGTGAGCCAAGTGCCTGGTGCTGAGGAGTGGCTGATCTCTGCTGCCTCCTCCTGAGAGACCCTGAGAATGGTGAATGATCTTGTGCCCACAGGATGATCCTGGGCCCCTAGGGCTCCCTAATCTGGAGTAGATTTCCCTAAATTAAGATGAATATTGTAATCTCTGGAGAAGATACAAAAAAAAAAAACCTCAAAAAGTATAGTAAAAAGAATATTAAATTATTTAAAATAGTGAACTAGAAAGTATACACAAAAAGGGAGTAATAAAGAAACAAACAAAAAAGACATCTAGAAGACAAATAAAATAGATGTGAATTCTATCATATGAATAGTTATATCAAATTTCAAAGTATGAAATGTTCTAATTAAAAGGCAGAAGCTCAGACTGCATAAAAAGACAGTATCAAACTATTCTGTCTATAGCAGACATACTAGGATTCCAAACACAAAAAGCTTAAAGCAAAAAAATGAAAAAAAAAATCATGCAAACAATAACTCAAAGGGAGATGAAATGGCTATACTACTATTAGAAAAAAAAGACTTTAAGACTTTAAAAGTGTACCAAAGGCAAAGAAGGGCATTTTATAATGAAAAAAAGGTAACTTCAGCAGAGAATATAACAATTATAAACATATATCACAAGCAAACAGCATAACTCCAAAATACATAAAGCAAAAATGGACAGAACTGAAGGGAGAAATAAATGATTCAACAATGGCAGTTGGAGAGTTCTATGCTTCAGTTTTAATAATACACACCAGCTAAACAGAATATCACCAAGGATTTAAAACACAACACTATGAACCAAAATGACCTAACAGATAACAATAGAACCATCAACCTAAAAACAACAAAATACGAGGAGTGACAATTACATTCATGAACTCATCCTAGAAAAAGTGCTACATACTCTCATTGCTGAATATCACTATGGTCACCTTCGGAGTACTCCTTTTGAAAAGGTGTGCATTGGCACTAGTGCCTAGTTTACCCATCAGAGCAATTTTGAAACCCTTTTCTGGTATGACCATCAGAATTGTCATCATGAGAATGTCAGAGTTTGAATTATAGCAATGAATAATATTAAATTTCTTGTTAAACTTGGCAAGAGTGGAAGTGAAATCAGAGACATGTGAGTCCAAGTTTATGAAGATAATGCCATAAGACATAATGACAGTGTACAAATTGATTAAACATTTTTCTGAGTGTAGAGAAAGTGTCACTGATGAAGAGAGTTCAGGACAGCCGGTAATGAACTGAACTGATGAAAACATTGCAAAAATTCATCAAATTGTGCATCAAAATCATTGGCTGATTGTGAGAAGCATAGCAGACCAAATAAACATCAATGGAAAAACAGTCAGAAAAGTCAAACTGAAAATGTTGATACGAGAAAGTTGTATGCAAAAGTGGACCTGAAGGAACTCTTGCATCGTGACAATGTACCAGCTCACCCAGCACTGTCTATGAGGGAGTTTTCAGCCAGTAAACAAACAATTGTATTGGAATATCCTCCCTACTCACCTGATTTGGTCCTGAGTGACAATTTTTTGCCTGGAGATAAAGGAAATATTGAAAAGAAGACATTTTGATGACATTCAGGAAATCAAGGATAATATGATGACAGTTTTGATGACCACTCCAGAAAAAGCGTTCCAAAATTGTTTTGACAGGTGGACAAAGCACTGGCATCAGTACATAGCTTCAAGTACTTTGAAGGTGACTGTAGTGGTATTCACCAATGAGGTATGTACCACTTTTTCTAGGATAAGTTCACAAACTTGTCAGACTTCGTACACATTCTTTTCAAGCACACATGGAATGTTCTCTGGGATGAAGCACATAAAAAAATTAAAGAATTAAAACCACACAAATAATGTTCTATGATCACAGTTAAATTTAATTGAATTTCAACAACAGAAGGAAATTTGGAAACTCCATAAATATTTGGAAATTAACAAATAAAGTTCTAAGTAACCAATGATCAAACATAAAACAAGAGAAACTATAAAGTATTTTGAGTTGTCTAAATGTAAAAATACATCAAAATTTATAAGATGCAATTGCAGCAATTTATAGAGGGAAGCTAGGACTTTGGTATGCCTATATTTAGAAACAACAAAAATCTCAAATAAATAACCTACGTTTTCACTTTAATAATTTGAAAAAAAAGGGAAAACTCAAGGCAAGACAAATAAAACAAGAAAATAATAAATATTAGAGTAGAAATAAATAAAATAGAAAACCACAAAAAGAGAAAAATCAATGAAATTACAGTTGATCATTTGAAAGGATTAACACAATTGATGAATCTTTAGCTAGAAGAACAAAGAAGAGCAGACATAGATTATCAAAATTAGAAATAAAGGAAAAGATATAACTACTGACTTCTCAGAAACTAAAGGGGTTATAGAATACTATAGTGTAATTTTATGCTAACAAATTTGACAACCTAGATGAAACTGGAAAATTAACAAAAAACCCCACAAATTAGTAAAACTGACTAAAGAAGAAATAAAAATCTTTATAGAACTATAACAAGTAAACAAATTGAATTAGTGATGAAAAATCTTTTCACAAAGAAAAGCCTAGGTGCAGATGGTTTCACTGATTAATTCCATTCACTAGAAGAAGAGACACATCCTAACTCCCTCTCTGAGGCAATATCGTCCTGATATTAAAGCCAGACATAAATACCACAAAGAAATAAAATCACAGACCAATATTTGTCATGAATAGAAATGCAAAAATTCATAACAAAATATTAGGAAAAAGAATCCAAAAATATAAAATCAAATTATATACAGTTGAGATTTATCCTATGAATGCAAGTTTGGTTCAATGTTTGAAAATCAATAATGATAAAAATCATATTAATAAAATAAAGGACAAAAACCAAATGATCATTTCAATGTATGAATTAAAGCATTTGTAAAAAATCTAACGTCAATTCATGATAAAACACATTTTAAATGAAAGGGAACTTGCTCAGCTAATAATGAACATTACAAACAAAGTTTTTACACTCATCGCAATACTTAATGGTGAGAGACTGAAAGTCCTTCACTGAATATTGAGTGTAATTAGACAAGAAAGAGAAGATAAAGAGACTTACATTGGAAACAAAGAAGTAAACTCTTCTGATTCTCAGACATGACCTTTTATGAAGACTATCTCAAGGAATATAGTAAAAGCTGCTGAACCAACAAGGTTGCAGAATACTAAACGACATAAAGAAATCCACTTTATATTCTGACAATGAAAAATCAGAATATAAGATTTTAAAAAATATTGTATTAATAATAGCACTACAAGGAATAAAATACTTAGTAATGCATTTAACAACATAAGAATAATACTTGTACACTGAAAAGACCAAACTATCAGTGAGGGCAGTTTTAAAAGATTCAAATAAATAAAGAGAAACTCCATGTTCATTAACTGGAAGATTCTACTTTGTTAAAATAACAAGCCTCTTCAAATTGGTCTATAGAGTTACATAGCAATTCCTATCAAAATTCCAGTAAAATTTTTTTCAGAAATTTACAAGATGACCCATCAGTTTAGATAGAATTGCAAATGACCAATGATAGCCAAAATGATTTTGAAAAAGAACAAAGTTAGTTTTAAAACTTGTCATAAATTACAATCACTAAGAGAGTGCGGGTCGGGTTCTGGCTGAAATACACACACAAACACACTCACAGACACATTTACATATGTATAGATATAGCAAAGCTGAGAGTTAATTTATATATTATATTTATGTTCATTTGATTGTTTTCTTTTAAAAATGTATTATGCATATATTTAAATCTTATTTATTTAAACACATATATTTTATTAAGAAACAAAAATAAATTCTATAAACCTTCTGGCAAATGAAAATCACGGTTGCGTTTTTCTTTTTGTTCCAATAGCTTTAGAATATACAAAAAGTTTTTGATTACATGGGTGCTTTGTATAGTGGCAAAGAGGTATGGGTTTTAATTGCACCCATCACCACCACTGGTGTACATTATACCTGATTGTTAATTTTTCATTCCTTCACTTCTACCCACCCTTCTGAGTCTCCAATGTCCATTATAACATTCTTTTTTTTTCTTTTTTTTGAGTTGGAGTCTCACTCTGTCGCCCAGACTGGAGTGTAGTGGCTGCTCCCAGCCACTGCAGCCTCTACCTACTGGGCTCCGTGAATCCCTCCGCCTCAGTCTTCGGAGTAGCTGAAACTACAGGGGTGCGCTACCCCGCTCGGCTGATTTTTTGATTTATTGTTGAGATGAGGTCTTGCCAAGTTGACCGAGCGGGTCTCGAGCCCCGGGGCTCAGGCAATCCACTCACCTCGGCCTCCCGAAGTGCTGGGAATACAGACTGAGCCACCAAGCCCGGCCATTATAAACAATCTTTAAGCCTTTGCAGATCCTTATATTAGCTCTCACTTATAAGTGAGGACACAAGGTGTTTGGTTTTCTACTCCTGCATTAGTTCCCTTAGGTGATGTTCTTCAATTCCATCTCAGTTGCTGCCAAGGGCATTATTCTATTCTTTTTAATGGCTAAAAAGTAATTCATGGTATATATGTGTACCACATTTTCATTATCCATTGATAAGTTGATGGGCATTTAGATTGATTCCACATCTTTGCAATCGTAAATTGTGCTGCGCTAAACATTCAAGTGAAGGTGTGTTTTTTTTTTTTTTTTTTAAATATAACAACCTCTGTTCCTTTGGGTAGATACCTAGTAGTAGAGTTGCTGCATCAAATGGTAGACCTACTTTTTAATCATTTAGAAATCTCCAGACAGATTTCCATAGAGGCTGTAGTAAATTGCACTCCCACCAACAGTGTATAAGTGTTCATTTTCCCTGTCTGTGCCTGCATCTATTTCATTTTTAAATTATTTTTAGTTAATGGTCATTCTGACTGGTGCAAGGTGCTATCTCATTGTGGTTTAAATTTTCATTTCCCTACTGAGAAGTGATGGTGAGCGTTTTCTCGTGGGTTTGTTAGCCAGTGTGTGTCTTTTGAGAGATATATTTTCATGTCATCTGCCTACTTTTTAAGGGGGTTATTTGCTTTCTTCCTGCTAATTTGTTTGATTTCTTTGTAGATTTTGAATATTAGTTATTTGCCATATATATATTGTGAATATCTTCTCACGTTCTGTAGATTGCCTATTAACTGTGTTGATTATTTCTTTTGTTGTGCAAAAGTTTTTTAGTTTAATTAAGTTCCACTTAAATATTTTTGTTTTGTACATTCGCTTTTGGGGTTTTTGTCATAAATTATTTGCTGAGGTCAACATCCAGAAGAGTATTTCTTAGGTTTTCTTCTAGTATTTTTATAATTTCAGGTCTGACATTTAAATCTTTAGACTATCTTAAATTAATTTTGTTTACAATGAGAGATAGGGCTAAAGTTTCATTTTTTTCTGCATGTGGCTATCCAATTTCCCCAGCACCAATTGTTGAATAGGGTGCCCTTTCCCCAATGCATATTTTTGTCTGCTTTGTCAAGGATCAGTTGGTTGTAGGTATTTGAGTTTATTTCCAGATTCTCTATTTTGTTCCATTAGTCCATTTATCTGCTCTTGTACCAAGTGTCATGCTGTTTTGATTACTATAACCTTTTAGTGTAATAGAAGTCAAATAATATGATGCCTCCAGCTTTGTACTTTTTGCTTAGGATGGCTTTGGCTATTCTGGCTCTTTTTTGGTTCCATATGAAGTTTAGGATTTTTTAAATGATTTTTTGGAAAAACGATGTTGGTAGTTTGGCATGGTGCTGAGTCAATATGGTCATTTTAACAATGATGAGCATGGGATGTTTCTCCTTTGTGTGCTCTATAATTTTTTCTGTCAGTGTTTTGTAGTTCTCCTTAAGGGGTCTTTCATTTGCTTGGTTAAATGTATTTCTGGGTATTTTAGCTTTCTGTCTTCTATTTTAAATGGAATTGAGTTATTGATCTGACTCTCAGTTTGATTGCTATTTGTGTATAGCAGTGCTATTGATTTGTGTGTGTTGATTTTGTATCCTGAAATTTTACCAAATTCATTTATCAAGTCTGGGCATCTTTTGGAAGCATCTTTTGGATTCTATAGTTATAACACCATATCACCAACATACAGACATAGTTCAAAGTTTTTTTTTGTCAAATTTGGGTATATCAAGAAACAATCATTTCTTTCTCTTGCCCGATTGCTCTGGCTAGGTTTTCCAGTACTATGTCAAACAGGAGTGGTAAAAGTGGATATCAAAATTGCCTTGTTCCATTTCTTAGCGGAAACGAGCTCAAACTCTTTTCTGTTCAGGATGACATTGACTGTGAATTCATCATATGTGGCTTTTATTATTTTGAGGAATATTTCTTCTACACCTATTTGGATGAGGGTTTTTATCATGAAAAGATGGTGGATTTTATCAAATGGCTTTTCTAAGTCTATTCAAATAATCATTTTTGTTTTAAATACTGTTTATGTGTTGGATCTTGTTTATTGGTGGGCATATATTGAACCATATTTGCATTTCTGGAATAAAATCTATTTGACTGTGGTGGATTTTTTTTAATATGCTGTTGAATGCAGTTTGGTAGTATTTTGTTGAAGATTTTTTGTGTCTATGTTCATGAGGGATATTGGTCTTTAGTTTTGTTTTTTTGTTATCTTTTCCTGGCTTTGGTATTAGGGTGATAATAGCTTTGTATAATGAGGTAGAATGAATTTCCTTCTTTTCAGTTTTATGAAATAGCTTCAGTAAAATTCAATGCCAGGTGTTCTTTGAAAGTCGGGTAGTATTCTGCTGTATGTCACATCTTGCAATTTTTGTCATTGGTGTTATTGTTGGGAGACTTTTAATTACTATTTCAATTTTGCTACTTGTTATTGGTCTGTTTGTGGTCTCTATTTCTTCCTGATTCAAGGTTGGAAATTATATGTTTCCAAGAACTTATCCATTTCCTCTAGATTGTGTACTTTGTTTGCATAGAGACGTTCATATTAATCTTGAATGATCTTTTATATTTCTGTGATATCAGTTGTAATGTCTCCATTTACATTTCTGATTTAAATAATTTTAAATCTTCTCTCTTTCTTTTTTTCTTTTTTCTCAGTTAGAGTCTCACTCTGTCACCCAGACTAGAGTACAGTGGCCGCTCCTGGCCACCTAGTCCTTGACCTGCTGGGCTCCGGTGATCCTTCCGCCTCAGCCTTCCACGTAGCTGGAACTACAGGCACGCACTACCACGCCTGGCTAATTTTTTGATTTATTGTAGAGATGAGGTCTCACCAAGTTGCCCAGGCGGGTCTCGAACTCGCAGGCTCAGGCAATCCACTCACCTCAGCCTCCCAAGGTGCGGGATTATAGGTTGAACCACCGAGCCTGGCTTCTTTATTTCTTAACTAATCTAGCTAGTGGTCTACCAATTTTGCTTATTTTTTAAATAATCTACTTTCTGTTTCATTTATTCTTTGTATTTTGGGGGTATTCATTTAGTTCTGCTTCGATTTTTGTTATTTTTTTCTCTTGCTAGTTTTGGGTTTGGTGTGTTTTTCTAGTTGCTTGAGGTATGATATTAGATTTTCAATATGTGATCTTTCAATCTTTTTAATGTAGACTTTAAGTGCTATAAATTTCCCTCAGCACAGATTTGGTTGTGTCCTTGAGGTTTTGATAACTTGTGTCATTGTTGGCATAAGTTATCAAGGAAATTTTAAATTTCTATCTTGATTTCACTATTGACCCAAAGGTCATTTAGGATCAGATTGTTTAATTTCCGTGTAGTTTTTTGGTTTTTAAGTTTATTCCTGGAATTAATTTCTAGTTTTTTTTCACAGTGGTCTGAGAAGGTGCTTGAGAGATCTCTGTTTGAATTCATTATGACAATTTGTGGCCTCTCTTATGGTCTATCTTGGAGAATGGTCTATGTGCTGATGAGAAAAATGTATATTCTGTGATTTTGGGATGGAATGTTCTGTAGATGTCTGTTGGTTCCATTTGCTCTAGGGTCTAATTTAATTCCAATGTTTCCTTGTAGACTTTCTGCCATGATGATTTATCTATTGATGTCAGTGGAGTGCTGGCGTCTCTCATTATTATTGCATTGCTATCTATTTCTTATATTCAGTCTGGTAGAATTTGCTTTGTAAATCCTGGAGCTCTGGTGTCCAGTGCACATATATTTAATTGTTACATCTTCTTGTTGAATTGGTCTCTTTCTCATTAAAAAGCAACCTTCCTGTCTTTAATGACTGTTGTTAATTTAATGTCTGCCTTATTTCTTATAAGAATAGCTACTCCTTCTATTTTTTGGTTTCTATCTATATAGAATATTTTTTCCCACCCTTTTACTTTGAGTCTATAAGAGTCTTTGTGTTAAATGGGTCTCTTGAAGGCAGACGATATTTGAACTGAATTTTTTAAAATCCATTCTGCCAATCTATGTTTTTTTTAACAGGAGCATTCAGATAATCTACATTCAAAGTTAACAATGATAAAAGAGGTATTGTTTCATTCATCATGTTTGTTGTTATATGGTTGTTATTCTCCCTGTCATTAGTGTTTAAAAGCCTTGTGGGCTTTATTATTTCCATTGTTTTTTTCTAGGTGTATTTTGAACGTTTGTTTAAATAGTTAGAACTTCTTTAAGTGTTTCTTGTACAGCCAGTCCAGTGGTGACAAATTCCCTTAGCATTTGCTTGTCTGATAAATAATTTATTTCTCCTTCACTTATGCAACTTAGTTTTATGGGATACAAAATCCTTGGCTCTCTATTATTCATTGAAGACAGAGTCCCAATTCACTTTTGAGAAGTCAGTGTAGTTTTTTAGGGATGTTGAAGAACTCTGTTTTCTCATATTGTCAGAATTATTTTTCTGGGTTCTTCCCATTTCAGTGTATTACTTACTCTTATTTGAGGTTGGCTGGGGACTGATATAGGCATTGTAGTGTTCCCTTGGCTGTATATAGCCTTGGTGTGGTGAATTTCTCAATTTGCCTGCTATGGTGATGCTGTTCTGGGTAGTTTACAGGCTCAAGGCATCCTGGGTTTTCAGGGTGACTTGAATAGTGTTGTTAGTTGGGGTCTTGGATCAGACATTTCCAAAAGCTGAAGTATTATATAAAATATAATGGTCTTTGCTTGTTGACCTCTGATCAGGAGGGGGCACTTGTGGGAGACAGCCAGTTGCTCTAGTGGCTGTGGGCTTTCGATTTGGCTGTGTTTCTCCAAAGTAGTGCCAGCTGACCTGTATGAGATCAGGACTTTGAGGTTACCCATGTTTTCTGTCTGTTTCGAGCCTTTAAAAGAGGAGTGGTGCTCAAGCTCCCTAGCTCTGTGCACTTTTGGCTACCTCAGTGGGGTTTGGGAAGTAGTTCCTCTTGACCAGGTAGTGCTGCCCTGTTGTGCAGAGGTTACATAAAAGAGTTTGCATGAGAGGTGAAAGGTGGTTATAGCAACTAGTCTCACCCAGCTTTCCCACCTTGGCCTCAGGCAGTCTGCCTTCATAATGTAAAAGCTCCCCGAGCCCCAGATCTTCCCATGGGAGCTACCCCAGCCAGGAACTATCTTCTGGTGGAATTTGTCTTTGGGGTAAATGAAAGAGTCAGGTCTTCCTGTTCCCTCTCAGGCTGCCTAGAAGGTAGCTGGCAAAAAGCACTGAGTCTCCAGGGAAGTGGTTGCTAGAGCTCCTTAGGGCTCCACATGAGATTTGGCAGAGCATAGCTGTGGGTAAGGCAGTTTCCTGTAAGAAACTGGATTCCTGTGAGGCTCGGGAGGCCTTCAAAGTTCATGAAAAGAGTACAGAAATCCAAAATTCTCCTCACTTATCTCCTGTAATGCATCCGGAGTCTGCTGATGGTTTGTGTAGTGACCCAAGCAAGTCTGCCTAGTTCCAACCCAAGCTGATCAAATTTTCTATTCTTTGTGCTCTGCAGATCTTATCACGTATCTGGTGAGTTGGGGATGTATTACTTGGTCTCTTTCCTCTCTGAATTCTGAGAAAATTTCACTATTTTCGTTCACTCTATGGGAAAAACACACTTAGCTGCTTCTCATTGGTCATGTTAAACGTATCTCTAATCATTTGATTTTTGACAATGGTGCAAATTTAATTCATTGGGGAATGGATAGCTTCTTTTTTTTTAAAACAAGTGGAGGTTAGACAACTGAATATTCATATGCAAGAAAATGAATTTAGACCATTATCCCACTCCAAACACTAAATTAACTCAAAATGAGTTGCAAACTTAAATGTGTTATTAGTTTAGAAGATAACATAGGAGAAAATCTCTGAGACTTTAGAACAGGCAAACATTTCTTTTATATCACACCAAGAGCATGGTATATAAGATATAAAATTGATAAAATGGGTCTCATAAAAAATAAGACTTTTTCTTCAAAAGACACCATTAGGAAAATGAAAGAATTAAGAAGAAAGTAGAAAAAAGTACTTGTAAAGCATATACCTTATACAGAACCTGTGTCCAAAATGTGCAAAAGTCTATATCTCAATAATAAGAAAACTATCCAATAAAAAATAGGTAAAATATTTGAATAAATATTTCACCAAGGAATATAAGTAAATGGCTAAAAAAACACATAAAGAGATGCTCAACATCATTAATCATTTGGGATATGCAAATTAAAGCCACTGGTCTGACTACAGAAAAAAATTAAATAAAGAAAACAATAGTATAGGTTGGTTAGGATGTGACTAAACAACCTTATACACATTTGGCACATTATTGGTGGAAATGAAAAAATTTCCAGCCACTTTAGAAATAGTTTAGAAGTTTCTTTTAAACATAAATCCATCATAAGAAATAACAATTCCACGCTTACATGTCTATCCAAGAGTAATGAAAATATACGCACACAAATACTTACACACAAATGTTTTTAGTAGCATTACTCATAATAGTCGAAAATTGGAAACAACCAATATTTTCACCAATTGGTGAACAGACAAAATGTAGTATATCTTTGTAATGGAATAATATTCAGCACTGAAAAAGAAAAAGAAAACCTACCGATATATACTTCAACATGAAGGTACTTCAAAAATATACTGCAAAGTGAAAGAATAGTGCCCTTAGAGTAAGTAAAATAATGATATATAAAATATGATCAATAAAGTTTTAGAAAATGTGATCCAGCAGTGTATATGACTTATTTCCTTGCTCCTGTAAAACTGAAATTAAATTTGTCTTGGCCCTGGGCAGGTAACAGGGTGAAAATTATAACCTTCTTCAGGTCTTCACTTAATACCAACACAAATTATGTTTCCAATACATAAACATTAAGCAGTGAATTAAGTTCGAAGTTGTTTCTAATACTTTCCTGGGTACCTGACAGAAGCAAATATAAATGAGCCACTCTCCTTTATTTAAAACAATCTCATAAATGCTTTGAATAGGTAATGAATATCTCACAATGAAAATTCATCAGGTACACATATACACACAAAATCAAACCACTGAATGACAAGCAACAGAAACAACAGATAGAAGAAGAACAAATTACTATGCTTACTATATATCATAAAATGTGCAAATAAAAGAAAATTATCAAGAATCATCATGCTTGTCTGAAAAAGTACACAATTTTTTAGAAATATACTTATTTTCTTTATTTTGGATATATACCCAGCAGTGGGATCATGGGATCATATGGTAGTTCAATGTTTACTTTTTTGAGGAAGCTCCATACTGTTTTCCATGCAGTACATGGTTGTTCTAATTCACATTCCCACCAGCAGCATACACGTGTTTTCTTTTCTCCACATCCTCATCAGCATCCATTTTTGCCCATGTTTATTGCAGCACTGTTCACAATAGCCAATATATGGAATCAGTATAAATGTCTGTTAATGGGAGAATAAAGAAAATGTGCAGCATATGCACAATGGAACATAATTTAGCCATAAAAGAATGAAACCTTGTCATCTGCAATAAGATAAGATAGAGCTGGAGGTCATCACGTTAAGTGAAATAAATCTGGCACAGAAAGTCAAATATCATGTTTTTACTCATAATGAGAGTTTTTAAAAAATGAACTCATGGAGTTAGAGAATAGAATGATGATTCCCAGAGACTAGAGTAGTGGCAGGGTGGAAGGGGGATGGTTAATGGGTACAAAACTACAGTCAGATAGAAAGAATAAGATCTATTGTTCAGTAGCATAATGTGATGACTATAGTTAAGAACAATTTATTGTATATTTCAAAATAACTAACAGAGTGGAATTGGAAACTTCCAAACACAAAGAAATTATAAATGATGGAAGCGATGGACATCCCAGGTACCCTGATTTGATCATTTTACATTGTATGATTGTAATAAAATATCACATGTACCTCATAAATAAGTACACCTGTTATGTATCCATAGTAATTAAAAAGAAAAAAATGTATGAAACAAAATTAAAATCTCAATGGAAAATGTGAACAACACATTGGAAGCAGTTAAAGATAGAAATAATCAACTTAAAATAGATAAAAATAAATCACCTAGGATGCTTTACATAAAGAAAGATGACAAAAAAATTAAAGTTATAAGATAGGGAAATAATATTTATTAGAGTTTCAAAATAATAAGGAATAAGAATGGAGCAGGTATAATATTTGAAAAGATAATGGCTCTGTAGTGGATTGCAAAAATCACTGCAATCCTTCATTCTTCCTGTATGAATGCCCTTTGCAATATGACTTTGGAAAGACTTCCATTAAGAAGTGAAATTCATCATGATATATGTACCACATTTTAAAAATCCAATCCCCTTTTGATGGGTAGCACGGTTGGTTCCATGTTCTTGCTATTGTGAACAATGCTGTGATAAACATACATGTGCAGGTATCTTTTTCATAGAATAATTTGACTTCTTCTGGGTATATTCCCAATGGGGGGATTGCAGAGTCATATGAAAGGTCAATTTTTAGACCTTTTAGGAATTGCCAAACTGTTTTCCACAGAGGTTGTACTAGTTTACTCTCACTAGCAGTGTAGAAGTATTCCCTTTTCGCCGCATCCTCTCCAGCATCTGTTGTTTTTTGAGTTATTGATGATGGCCATCCTGACTGGAGTTAGGTGGTATCTCAGTGTGGTTTTAATATTATGCAGCTATAAAGAAGGACAAAATCATAAACTTCACAGCAACCTGTATGGACTTAGAGTCTATAATACTGAGTGATGTATCACAGAAACAAAGAACTGAGTATCACATGTTCTCACTCATAAGCGGACCTTGGACAATTATCATATACTATAAGAAAAGAATTTGCAGTAGTGGGAATCTGCCAGGGGAGGCAGGGCACACTTCATCAACAAGGGTACCTGCATAATGAACTTTTATATACCTAACCATGATTCGTACCCCACATCTTTAAAATAAAAAAATTAAAAGAGGAAAGAAAGAAAGAAAGAAAGAAAGAAAGAAAGAAGGAAAAAGAAAGAAAGAAAATAGTTACCAAGTCCTGCGCCGGGTGAAGGGTAGTTAAAGATGAATTAAAAGTAGTTATTTGACTTCAGAAACTCGTAACGTAGGTTCTGCAATGGTGCAATAAACTGTTGGAACCAGTGTCTGTTGCCTTAAAAAAAAAGAAGTGAAATTCCTTTTCCTATGCTTTGAAAATAGGTTAGCCTCTTGCTTTGGTCAATAGAATGCAGGAGTGACAGAGTAACTCTTTTGAATCTAGGTTTCAAGAGGTCTTATGGGATTTTACGGTTTCTGATAGAACCTTACTACTGTCATGTGAAAAAGCTTGCCCACTGGAATGACAGCCTATGTGGAGGAAAGCCCAATTGCTTCAATTGAGGACATCCTAGACAAGCCAAGGGTCAACTGAACCCCAAACAAGTGAGACAGTTCACCCAAGGAATCAAAACTACTATCTGTTCTATAGCTGCCTGAGGATCCGGGAATAAGCCCATCCAAAATGAGCTCTCCTGGTGACCTAAAAGATTTAGAAATGAGATAGTATATATTGTAAGCTTTTGAAACTGACTAAAATGATATCCAGGCAGAATACTGAACGTGTCAGCTGATTGTTCTGGGCTATATATGCTGCAGGACTGAAAAAAAAAAAAGAGAGATGAACTAATAAGAAAACTAGTCATTGTATGAGTATAATTTAGAGGAAATATAGAGAGTTAGAAATGGGTATATTTTTCATCGCCAGTCTTCCCAGTTACTAAAATTTTGTCAATGTAAAATAAGATCTGACAACTAAGGTAAAAAGCAAGAGTGTTGCTGTAAGGTCCTTTGTGCCTGGCAGATCTTCTCAGCTGGATGGAATGAAGTCCAGAAAATGTAAGGGCACATAGAAGTCTTATACCAAAATAGTAGTCATTAAGTCTATTTGGAAGAAGTTCTCAAAAACAATTGTGAATGTGGTGCTTGGAGTGGAATATAATCAGATATGTAGGATGTCCACAAAGTTTTTAAAGTAAATTGAATTGGCAAAAGACTACCATGTTTAGATATGTTTAGATTAAAAGAGAGAGAGAGTCCTCAAATTGCTGTAAGACCTCTGGACTTCCAACTTGCTAAGAGCAAGAAGCAACCTAAGAAAGTTATTCAACTGTCAAAATATATTATTCTTTACAGATGGTCGTGAAGGGAGGGAAGTTTCAGAGGCAGAATATAAGAGATCAGGGTTCATACTCAGTAGTAGCACACGGATTATCTTAAATATGCTTCAATCAATTTCCTTCAGTTACCACATAATAGGATCTAACAAAAAATGTAAAGCAGATAAATATAGCATTTTAAAATGAATACACTAGGATACCAGTTTAAAACTCTAATTTTTTATTCTGATTTTCATTCATTCATTCATTCATTTGTATTATCAGTGCTGGATTAGCTAACAAGTTTATTGTGAAAGTCTTCAGTGAAAATATAGTTTACTACTCTGATGGATAACTATAGATAGAAGCAGGCTAGTGTTCTTCATTCCTCTTTTTCTGGAGTTTATGTCTCCTACATCACAAACTGTCTCTAATCCCGTTGCAAAATGGTATGAATGCAGAGAAAGCCTTCATTCTTGCATTTGAATGCAAGGGGGAAAATGCTGTTCTTTTGTTTGAAAGATAAGAGTTTTCTATTTCCTATAAAATTTACATATATAGACAAAATATATATATATATATGTATTTCTAGACAAAATGTTACCCCAAAATAACATTCCCTTTTCTTTAATATATACAATACATTATGAAAGTTAAAGTATACTTGTTAACTGTAAAGGAAAAAGTAATCAATGGCAAATAATTCGTTCATCTTACAATTTATTGTGTCATGCTTTGTAATGTAGTCTTTGCACTAAGAATAACATAAAATAATTATCTTCTTCCTCTTACTGCAAACACTTGTTTGTGTTCTTATATAAAAACATAATCAATGGATGCAAATAAAGTTTGTTCACAGGATTTGCTTCCAAATAAAGATTATGCTTTGAAATCAGCAGCACATCAACAAAAGCTCCATGCAGCTCGTTGCACTACTATCATTGAAACTCTACAGAGCAAAGTAATTTATCTGAAAGGCCAAAGGTGTGATGGCACCCTGCATGATTGCAATTCTGGGGTCTGCGTATTTATATCTTTTGCTGAACATCTAAGTGTTTCATGGTTTGTGGTAATACAGAGTGAATTTAACAAATTTGGTTCCTCCTTTCTAGAAGACTACAAACAAAGGCAATGTTAACAAGTAGGCATTCATTTTTGGACTATTGACCAAACAAACTTTCACACTTTAAATCAAACACATATGATTCTCTTTCACAAAAAACAATATGGGGTAGGAGAAAAAACTCTGAATTGAAGGCAAGAATGGTGTAGCAGTAAGGCTCTTTTATTTGCTAGCTATTCTTAAGCTGTAAGATCTCCAATACATTTAAGAGTAATGTTCTGCTTGTCCAACTGAGAGTTACGATGATGATTAAATGTGATAACGTGTGTAAAACACAAACATTTGTAAGCTACTATGGAAGAGTCAAATAGCAAAAAAGCCAAGGCAATAAGTAAACCACTTTTTTGTGTAGTGGTTTAGTTGTAATGGCTTGGAATTCAGTGGGGAGAGCAGTAGGGAAAAGAGAGGGAGCAGAGGAGGAGAACAGAGGAGGAAGGAAGAAAAGCCTGGCTCATGGAGAGTCTTTAAGTTTATGTTGGCACAAAACAAAACATCTATTAGAACGATACTCTGAAAATTGTATCTAATTATAATGAATTTTTTTGTTTCTTAAACTGCCTAACAAAACATTTACATGTTGGAGGTGCCTTATCTCAAGTTCTCTAGAATGTTTTATTTCAGAGGTGCAAACTCAAGGCTTTAGCCATACCTTAAAAGTTTTATTGTTAAAAATCTGAAGATAATTAGACTTCCTAGGCACATAACTGGTTCCAGCTTAGCACTACTCTTCTGATATGATTTTTAATTCCACCATCCCACAAAGCACAGAAAACTATAATTTTCCCCACACAATCTAGGTATGAATGTTTCGTTGTTTACTGTTACTTACAATTATCCCCCAAATTTCTGCAGGGATTTGTCTCTTCTTTTGACAATTTACTACCTATACTATTGGCCTTAGTGAGTCTGTTTCTCTAAAGTACTTCTGCTAGTTGTCATTTCATTCACCCAATGAATTAATGAAAGTTTTACACTCTTAAAGCAAAAGAGGAGTTTTGGATAAGAATGGAGAAATTCACCTTGTGTGTAGGAAAATAAGTTAATTTTTTTTTGTTGTTGCCAATATTGTTGCTATGTAACCACTATACAACCAGCACAAAAATGAAATGTAACTTCATAAGTGAGGGATGATTCAAATGGAATGTGGTTAGAGACTGTTAATCAAAGCCAACATCTGCTTGAACCTCCTAAAAGGGTGATCTGGAGAGGGAGTCAAGGGCTTTATAAGAGTTTATAGAATTTTTTTTCCTAAAGGAAGCACAAGTGCAGCCTCCTGGGGTTGTTCCTTAAAATCTCTGATTATCTCAAACTGTGCATCTGGAATGTACAATCAGTCATGATTAAAGCAGTAATGGGCCACCTAAACTAGTAATGGCACAAAAGAGATGTATCACCATTAAGATTTTAAAAAAAACTTTTCAAGTGTAAGTGAAAAAAGATGTAAGTTTTGTAATGGAGACATCATGGCCATAAAGACAACTGGAAGCACTAACTCTGTAGTCCCTCTTTGGAACTTAGAGTAAAACCCAGTCATTTGTACACCTGCTGAATATTTTAATTAAGTGTGTACTGTTTTAGGAAATGTTAGAAAAAATTAATAATGTCATTATCATTACAGAAAATAAGGCATTTCTTAGAGATAATTTCTCTGTAAAAGACAAAGCATGCTTTTTAAATTTTAGATTCAAGGGTAGGAATGTGGGATTGTTGCATAGGCATGTTGTATGATGATGAGGTGTTGGTTTCTATTGAGCCTGCCCCCCATCTAGTGAGCATGGTACCTAATGAGTAGTTTTTCAACCCTTATCCTTCTTTCTCCCTCCCTGCTTTAGGAGTCCCCAGTGTCTGTTTTACCCTTTCTTTCGCCCATATGTGCCCAGTGTTTCATGCCCACTTATCAGTGAGTACATGCAGTATTCCATTT
Source organism: Carlito syrichta (assembly GCF_000164805.1). Lineage (NCBI taxonomy): Eukaryota > Metazoa > Chordata > Mammalia > Primates > Tarsiidae > Carlito > Carlito syrichta. The sequence continues at coordinate 555 of NW_007231647.1, read as the reverse complement.
TCTGGTTATGTGTTAATTTACTTGGATTGATGGCTTCCAACTGTCTCTGTGTTTTGCAAAGGACATAATTTCGTTCCATTTTTAATGACTTCATGGTATTCCATGATATACACTGTACCACGTTTTCTTTAGCCAGTCCACCATTGATGGGCACCAAAGTGATTCCATGTTTTTGCTATTGTGAATGGTGTTGTGATAAACCTATGTGTGCTAGTGTCTTTTTGATACAACTGTTTATGCTTCTTTGGATATATACCCAAAGTATTGTTGCGTCAAATGGTAGATCTAGTTTTAATTAATCGAGAAATCTCCAAACTGCTTTCCACATGGGTTGGACTAGCTTACAGTCCCACCAACAGCGTAGGAGCATTCCTTTTTCTCCACAACCTTGCCAACACCTGTTGTTTTTTTGACTTTTTATTTTATTTTTTATTTTTATTTTTTCATTAATCAGTAGTTTTTATTATGGTTTTGTGGGGTACAGTTAAGGGTAGGTGTACAATGACGTTTCATTCAGGCACCCTGTAGATAAGAAGTGTTTTCCCATCCCCCGCT